>NC_056041.1:16319558-16619558 GCF_004379255.2 Salvia splendens | reverse complement strand
AAGACTCTTTGCGGCAGAAAGAAGCCAAGTCATCCATGACGAAGTCCGCCAATTACTAAAAGCGGATGTACTATTCGAGGTGAAATATCCTTCTTGGGTGGCCAATCCTGTGATGATCAAGAAAAAAGAAGGAGGATGGCGGATGTGCATAGATTTTACCGATCTAAACAAGCACTGTCCTAAAGATTGCTATCCCCTTCCGAATATAGATAAAAAAGTAGAAGCTTTGATCGGCTTCGAAATTTTCTGTTTTCTTGATTTATACAAAGGATATCACCAAGTGTTGATGGATGAGAGTGACGCTCCGAAAACAGCTTTCATTACCGATTTCGGCATTTTCGCTTATAAAAAGATGCCATTCGGTTTAAAGAATGCCGGAGCCACTTATCAAAGGATGGTAGACAAGCTTTTTCGGCACCTAATCGGAAAACAGGTTGAAGTGTATGTCGACGACATAGTCGTCAAAAGCAAAAGCACTTCGGAGTACGAAGACAACCTCAAATCCACTCTCGACGTGCTCCGAAAAGCCAACCTCAAACTCAACCCCCAAAAATGTACCTTTTTGGTAGATTCGGGAAAATTTCTGGGTTGTTGGGTTTCAAAGAACGGACTCAAGGCAAATCCCTCAAAAGTTCAAGTTATTCAGAATATGGCGATGCCGAAGTCCATACACGATGTGCAAAGACTAACTGGATGTCTAGCCGCATTGAATAGATTCCTTTCCCAAGCAGCCGAAAAGCAACTGCCGTTCTTCAAAGTGTTAAAAAAGGCACCAAAGTTTGAGTGGGGAGCCGAGCAGAAAAAGGCTTTTGACGAGCTCAAAAGTTATTTAGCCGAGCTTCCAATTCTCTCTGCTCCAACAGATGCCGAAGTGATTTTCTTATACTTAGCGGCATCCGATCAAACCATTAGCGCGGTGCTTGTACGAGAAGAAGGCCTAAAGCAGTTTCCCATCTACTTTACAAGCCGAGCATTAAGAGATCCAGAAACAAGGTATCAACCTCTGGAAAAAATTGCTCTGGCGTTAGTAAATGCAGCAAGGAGACTGCGGCCATACTTCTATGCTCACAAGGTATGCGTCTTAACCGATCTGCCTCTTCGGCAAGTTTTGACCAAGCCAGAAGCATCAGGCAGAATCGCCAAATGGGCCATAGAGCTGGGAGAACACTCAATCGAGTACCTACCTCGGAAAGCCATCAAGGGACAAGCCTTGACAGATTTTCTTGCAGAGGCCAAGTTCGATCAAGCAATCCCTGTCATTGCCGAACAGAAAAATTCTACCAATGCCGAACTAGCACAGCCCTTGGAATCCGAAGAAGAGCCGCCGGACTGCTGGAGCGGATTCGTAGATGGAGCTTCGAATAAAACGGGAAGTGGAGCTGGTATTCTGCTTATCGCTCCCGATGGACACGAGGTAACCTATTCACTTCGGTTCTCATTCCCAACCACTAATAACGAAGCCGAATACGAAGCCCTCCTTGCCGGACTCCAGCTAGCGCAAAGTCTATGTATCAAGTCTCTCAAAATCCATTGTGATTCACAAGTCATAGTGAATCACATGTTGGGTACAAGTGAAGCCCGTGATGAGAGGATGAGGAAATATTTAGACAAAGCGCAAAGCATTAGCCGAAGTTTCTCTTATTTTCGGATAATCCGCATTCCCAGAGCAGAAAACAGCCGAGCAGATACTTTAAGTAAGTTAGCCGCATGTCCAAGCTCAAAGGTGGAGGAATTGATGCATCGAAGCATTGATGAAGCTGAGGTACATTCAGTAACCAGCTCGCCGAACTGGATGACGCCGATCTTACAGTATCTAGATCAAGGACAACTGCCCGAGGATAAGAGAGAAGCTCGGAAAATCACATACCGAGCACTTCGGTACGAACTTCATGGAGGAGTCTTATACAGAAAGTCCTACCTTCAGCCGTTATTACGATGTATAGGGCCAGAAGAGACGGACTACATCCTCAGAGAAGTTCATGAAGGATCGTGCGGCAGCCACATCGGAGCTAGAGCTTTAGCTAAAAAAGTTCTAAGATGGGGATATTATTGGCCAACCTTGGTACAAGAAGCAGTGCAGCTCGTCAAGACATGCCCGAAGTGCCAAATCCATGCAAATATCCCAAGGATGCCGCAGACCGATCTATCCACTATGCAAAGCCCTTGGCCTTTTATGCAATGGGGTATAGACATAGTAGGGCCACTACCACAAGCTCCTCGGCAAATAAAATTCCTAATCGTTGCCGTGGACTACTTTACGAAGTGAGTGGAAGCTGAACCATTAGCTACGATAACGAGCTCGAAGGCATTGGATTTCGTCTGGAAGAACATAGTGTGCCGATTTGGCATACCCCACATCCTCATCTCGGATAACGGGACTCAGTTCACCGACAAGACGTTCAAGAATTGGTGCCAAGAGCTGAATATTCAACAGCGGTTCACTTCGGTCTCTCATCCACAAGCAAACGGACAAACGGAGGTAACAAATAGTATCCTGGTGAAAGGGTTAAAAGCTCGGTTAGAACAAGCCAAAGGACAATGGGTAGAAAATCTCCCTCAAGTCCTATGGTCCTACCGAACTACACCCACAACCTCCAACGGTGAAACTCCGTACAGTCTTGTGTACGGCACTGAAGCCGTGATTCCGGTGGAGATCGGCATACCCAGTCCCCGAACTCTAAACTTCTCAGCAGAAATGAATGACGACGGACTGAGAGCCGAGCTAGATCTTGCCGAAGAAAGAAGAGAATTGGCATGCATAAAAGCAGCCAAGTACAAGGAGCAAGTAGCCCGGTATTACAACCAAAGGGTGAAGAAGCTGCAATTTCAAGTGGGAGATCTCGTCTTGAGAAACAACGAAGTAAGCCGAGCAGAAAAGCTGGGCAAGCTCGAACCCACATGGGAAGGTCCGTATCGGGTGTCAGAAGTCCTCGGCAAAGGGTCTTACAAATTGGCTCACATGTCAGGAGAACAGGTACCCCGAACATGGCACATTTCCAACCTCAAGAAGTTCCATTTGTAAGAGACAGTCCGGTCAGTCAGTCTTGAGTCCTGTTCGGTCAATGTGCTTTCTTTGGTTTGCTTGGTCTTTGTTTGTCTCTGTGCGTTTTGTCTGTGTGTTTTGTCTGTCTCTGTGCGTGTCGTCTCTTACAAATGTTACTGAGGTATCTTGTTCTTCGAAGGCTGATCCCCTTCTTAGAACATATACAAGCCAACGATTGTGAAGTCCAAGCTTCTAAAGAGGATACAAGACCACAATTCAGCTTAAACAAGCAGTTCGTCTAAAACGAGCTGCAATAAGCCAACGATTGTGAGTCAAAGCTTCTAAAGAGGATACAAGACCACAATTCCGCTTAAGAAACAAGCACTTCGTCTGAAACGAACTGCAATAAGCCAACGATTGTGAAGTCCAAGCTTCTAAAGAGGATACAAGACCACAATTCGGCTTAAAAATCAAGCACTTCGTCTGAAACGAACTGCAACAAAAGTCTGATTCACGCGATAAAACTTGCCTGAATTAGGACAAGGGAAAGTCCGATCCACGCGATAAAACTCGCCGAATTAGGACAAGGGAAAGTCCGATCCCCAAATTAGGACAACGGAAAGTCCGATCCGAGCGATAAAACTCGCCAAATTAGGACACAAACCAAGTCCGGTCAAAGAAGAGTTCACTTCATCAGACCGAGGACAAACATCAACTTACCCCGCACCTTTATCCAGAATGCCGAAGTGATTCACTTCGCTTTTCGGGGGGGGTAGTGATGGAGTATGATGGAGTACGTACTAAACAAGCCCAACAGCAGTAAAGCCCATCAGCCTAAAGCCCAAGAAAGAGTATCAGTTCGGCATGACTAAAGAGTATCAGTCCGGCATGACTAAAGAGTTCAGTTCGGCACAACCAAAGAGTTCGGCCCCAGCCTACAGCTCGGTAAAAGCCAACCAATCAAACTCTGCTCTCAGGTCGGCATCAAGCTCTACTCTCAGATCGGCAAAAGCTGCTCGGCAATAATTCAGCAGTTCGGTCTCAGTATTCGACCGAACTAGGAGATAGTGGACTCATGCAGGATTTCCACCTCCACTACACCCACGATCTATTTAGTGGTGTCAAGCAGTCATTAACTCATGCAGGATAGTGGACCCATGCAAGATCGCCACGATCTCCACGACATCCACTGCCTAGTAAATGGTGCTGCATGCCACGATCTTGGTTCAATGTATAAATAGAACTTAGATCAGATAGAAAAGGGTTAAGTTCTGTTAAGCTCTCTAGAGATAAAAGATCAAATAGCAAGTCTGTATTGTAAGCTGTAGAAAACAGATCAAGCAATACAACTCTGCCCTCTTTAATTCCCGTGGACGTAGATTTACCTCAGTAAATCGAACCACGTAAATTCATTGTGTCGTAGTCTTTATTCTCTACCAGCATTTACTAACATCAGAAATTCGCGGATTCATCACAAAAGCATAATTAAAATTTTAATTTATGTTTTATTTGACTTTCATAACAACTTTCTATTCAATGCATATGCAGTTGCTGCGAAACTAATTTTGTTGTTTTACTTGCTTGAGAAATTATTATATACTCCAAGAAGGGAAAATTATTATACTATTACTGGTTCACTTTTACTAAGAGGCAGGCACAGTTGAAAGTTGACCGAAATCACGTTCCCTTATTATTTTTGGGTTTTTTGTACGACACAAAATTAAATGTGACGTATATAGTTTATTAAATACTCTATATTAAAATATGGATCTCAATTATGTAATTATCGAATTTGACTAAGAGCGTCCAGCTAAGAAAATATTTTGGAGTATTAATATATCCTGAAATAAAATGTTTACTAGTAATAAATTTCATCACATACAACTAAGAATCTTGAATCGTTCAACATAAATTTTTAAAATATGTAGTATACACATGTAATATTTCTTAAATTGCTCCGCAATTATTATTCTTACTACTTTTTTTTATTAGGTGAAATTTGATCAAACCAATTATATTATCTGGTTAACGTATAAATCTCTTAAAGTTTTGTTACATTTATTGGTATATTTGGTAAATACGACCACAAAGCACAATTATAATTATTAAAACATTTCTGCCATAACCAATAGATTGAAGCTTCGGTCAATCAATATGATTATAATTCAAAAAATATATGCATAAATAGTAGTAACAAAATTTTATGGAAAAATACAACATATTCAATTTCAATTCCTTCTTAGTTGGAGGGGAGTTTAAGTACGGCCGACAATTTTTGGCACGACACAATAACGACCACATGAATTCGCATGAAATTAATGGGTTTGGGTCAGAGATTATTCGGTTCGTGTCCTTATTGGATCGACCCGTTAAGAACACAAAAATTTCGTGTCGTGACGTGTCGTGTTCGTGTCGGATTCGGGTTACCCTTTAAGAAATAATATTATAATATTATTAATTTTTATTATTTTAAAAATTAAGTTAGGGTACGCAGCGTGAATGAAATGTTAATTTTGATTTTTAAAGTCTGAATTTGTTAATACTTAAATTACTTATCGTGTCGTGTTACCCAAGGTGATTCGTGTTGTTAATGGATTCGTGTCGTATTCGTGCCGTGTTCGAATTTGAGGTTAGTAGGTCGGGTTCGTGTTCGAGTTTGGGGTTTTATTAACAGTTCGTGTTTACCCTTATTGGATCGAGTCTTTAACAGGTTGACCTAATAATGATTCGACATGCACGATTTGTCACCCCTAAGTTTAAGGTGTAATTAAAGTAATCAGACTAGTAACTGGTGGTCTTTCCTTTTTCGCGTGCATTACATCTAATTCTAAATTAAGTAAATTTGTATTGTGATTCGTTGCGAAAAATAGTTTCGAGTTTTTAAAATATGTTTGCTTTTCAAAAAAACATCAGAAAAGTAATTATATTGTCATTGCTGACTTGCTATATGTCAGGGATATTTTTTAACTAAAATTAATGTCGTATAAGAGATGTGAATTGAGAGGGTAAAATAAGAATGAATGAAAATTTAGAAAAAAAATGTATTGGGAGCTTGTAAATATGCGACGTATTTAATTAAATGTCTAAAGGGCTTTTTAAAATTTGAATACACATAATTATTTAATGTGCACATCACTAATACTATGGATAGATGATTAATATTCAAAATAGTATATAATGGGGAAAGAGAAATGGCAAATCATAAGAAATAATTGAAACTGACTATATCTTAAGTCAAACTTCATATTCAAACTTACAGGTTACAACAAAAAAAAATGAAAGATTAAAAATATAATAAGCACTTTTGACTGCGACTCACTCCAAAAACTATGGTCGCCTTTATCTTGGACTACTATTTGAGAAAAGATTTTCAATTATTTAAGAAGTGTTTGAAAAAATTGAGGTACATAAACTTAACATTTAATATTTGAATGCAAATTATGCAAACAAATTTTTTACTAATTCGTCTCCTAAAATCAACACCTACTCATTTTGCTGATGTCCTAAACTATAGTGAACTTATTTAATTTGAATAGTCTTCAAACTTTTTTGAACTAAAATAATAAACAAAATGCATATAAGTATGTTTTTATTTCTATTTTCTAAAGTATACTAATATAGAAGTGAACTATGAGATTAATATTAGCCAAACCATTGTAAAATACTAGTACTACTATTATTCATTTGTGTATGAGGTTTGTAAGTAACAAAAACAAAAGGAAGAATGTTACTACTATCTTATGTGGTACAGTGGCAGATTAACTAATTGTGTGCTGTCTGCAATTCTATGATCCTATTTTATGCTATTTGCTGACTATTGAAAAGTGGTAGTATGACCTTAATTTTAATATTTCAAGATTTCGGGAGGATAAAAGTGGGATTTGAGTAGTCACATATTCCATCTTAAAAAAAACAATAAATGGAGTAGTATTATTTAGAGTAGGAATTTGTTTATTACTTGATATTCGTAACTTTTAAAATGTTACTACTAATATTCAAATTTCTTTATATCTTTCATTATTACTATTATTCTTGACTTAACTGATCAACATTAGAAATATTCAACTACTACCAAAGAAATTATGTACTCCATGATATTCTGTCATATTTCCAAAATTAATAAATATTGCTGATATTAATCAATAACTGAAAAATGAAAGGGTTTATAATTAGCGTAGTGTGTTAGGTAAAGACATACTACAATCATTTTTAAGAGTTGACTTTATTAACTAGGGAATTGATTGTTATGACTTAGGCCAATAGCAATACATGTACGCTTACAAGTCAAAATAACATCTCAAATTTGCGGATTCTATATTATCAACCAGCCTCTTTATTACAAAAAACAAACAATTGTACAACTGTATTTTGAATTCAGACATCTATATAAAAAATATCAATGTATTTAGTTAAATTCTGCTTTATAGTCCACCAATTATGAATAATATCCTATTTTGAGTCCATGACTAATTATTTTATTTTTATTTGACGTAAATGGTAATAAATGTAAAAAATAGTAGGACTACTAGAAAAAGTAAGTAGATTGCCAATTAGTCTCTCAGTCCGCTAATATGAGTCTCATTTTTTTCCGACACGAATTTTAAGAAACGTTAAGAAAAAAGTGGGTGAAAGAAAGTTAATGAAATATAAGTCTCATTTATATCAATTTTAAATGATATGTGAGTAGAATTAGTTCATGGAATGTGGGGTCTCTTTACCATTTATGGTAATTATGAACCGAGACTCTTATTTGCGGACGGATCAAAATGAAAAAACGAGACTCTTATTCGCGGATAGAGGGAATACATCTTTATATATAAATTTTTAATAAAATATGAAATAAATGAGTTGATTAAATATGCAATTCCTTTACCAAAAATGATCAGATCAAAGTGAATAAGACATTGAACATTTGATAGCATATCTCAGTATATCAATGAGATTTTAAATTTCAAAGGGCGAGAGAGAAAATAATATTTTGGACAATAACATTTTGCGCGTGCATACATATAAAATTCTTATTTATTTCAGTAAGCATTATTGTATAAGTACAAAAATACTAGTCCGTAAATATAAAGTATTTTGTATATATAATTAAATAGGTATTTTTATGAATAGAACTGTTATTGTACCACGTGAAAATCATTCGTAGATATTCATGCAGATCTATCAATTAAATTAAGTTGAGATGATTTTCGACCCAACCCCAACTCATATCCACTGGGATAATATAAAATAAGATAAAAATATGAATTTAAATAATAAGGTGTCATGTAGTGAATTTGTTTTCTACATGTTATAATTAAAAATAAAAAAAGGCGTGCAATTTTAAAGATTTGATTTGGTTAGGAATTACGATAGGGATATAAAAGAGCTGCCAACAACTTAGTGGAAATGATATCCACGTGTCAATCTAGCGATGCAAATCTGTTGGATGACTCATCCTTATCCTCATTCTTTCTTCTCTGTCACAAGATATTGTTGAGAAAACCGGGTAATTTTCTCTCAAATAGTGAAATGAACCGATTCAGTAATTTCAGAGTTAACCCAATGGGGTCTACTCAATAAAATTACTTCTCCAAATAAATTCTTTGGAAAGACTGGCGAGGACACTGTCCCTCTTAAATACCAGATTCCTAACAGAATTTATCAGTCGGTATATTTATCACAATATAAAACCACCCAAAAGAACCGTACAAAACACTACTACCAAACCCGCAAATAATATTGAATACAATATCCCAACAGAAAATAAAGCCAGAAATAAATGCGGAACAAAATAAATAATAAAGAAAGAACACACCCGAAACTTTGATAACCGAGTTCGGCCAAATTGCCTACGTCTCCGAGCACCCTCTGTAGAGCCCGCTTATATATAGACGGAGAAGAGAATACAAATTTGGGATAGATTACAAAATGGGGGTGAGCTCTTTTTATAGGAAGCCACACCCCCAAACTATCTACTCCCCACCGATGTGGGATGGCAAAATTTTGCCAAATTTCAACAAATCTCCACCTTGGCAAAATTTCAAGTTCCACCGAACACGAATCTTCTCCATCTAAACAAACGACTCACGGTGCCTCCATATTGGCGCATTCAAGCGCCAGCTCCAAATCGCAGAATATTAACCAAGTCTAAACAATGTTCAAACTTGGCTCTTGTCACCACCTTGGTCAACATATCTGCAGGATTCTCCAAAGTTGGAACCTTTCTGATGACAATTTCCTCTTCTTCGAGAATTTCCCGCACAAAATGATAGCGAACATCAATATGCTTCGTCCTTGTATGAAAGACCTGATTCTTTGCTAAATGAATAGCACTCTGGCTGTCAGAATATACTTCAAGTTGTTTCTGACCAACACCTAATTCTTTCAGCAACCCATGAAGCCAAATTGCCTCCTTCACAGCTTCAGTAATGGCCATGTACTCTGCCTCTGTCGTAGACAAAGCTACCGTTGACTGCAAGGTAGACTTCCAACTAATTGGTGCACTCGCTAAAGTGAACAAATAGCCCGTAGTAGATCTTCGCTTATCCAAATCACCAGCATAGTCGGAATCACAATATCCAACTGCAAAATGACCAAGTGATTTATCCTGCTCAAACAACAAACCAATATCTACAGTACCTTTGATATACCGCAGAATCCATTTCACAGCTTGCCAATGACCCTTTCCTGGATCATGCATGTATCTGCTCACAGTACCAACGGCCTGTGAAATGTCTGGTCTTGTACACACCATTGACATCAAGCTTCCAACTGCGTTAGCATAGGGAACCTTCGCCATATATTCTCGCTCATCTTCCGTATTTGGAGATAACTGAGAACTAAGTTTCAAATGAGGAGCAAGTGGGGTATTTACAGGTTTGAAATCATTATTTATACCAAAACGCTGTAGTACTTTGGTCAAATACTGCTTCTGTGTCAGCCAAAGCTTGCCTCCTTCTCTATCTCTTGTTATCTCCATGCCGAGAATCTTCTTGGCTTCCCCCAAATCCTTCATCTCGAACTCTTTACTCAACCGAGCCTTCAATTTGTCAATTTCAACTTGGCTCTTTGATGCTATCAGCATATCATCAACGTATAAGAGTAGGTAGATGTAGGAACCATCTTGAAGTCTGCGCAAATACACACAGTGGTCGTATTTGCTTCTTGTGTACATCTGATCCTTCATAAACTTGTCAAACCGTTTGTACCACTGTCTTGAAGACTGCTTCAATCCGTACAACGATTTGTTCAACTTGCAAACCCAATTTTCTTTACCAGCAACCTTGAATCCCTCCGGTTGGGTCATATAGATTTCCTCCTTCAGATCACCGTGTAAAAACGCGGTCTTCACATCAAGTTGAGCTAGCTTCAAATTCAACTGCACTACCAAAGCCAACAAAATTCTAATGGAGGAATGTTTAACAACATGAGAAAATACCTCATTGTAATCAATTCCCTCCTTCTGGGCGTAGCCTTTAGCTACCAATCTTGCTTTGTAGCGAACATCATCTCTGTCAGGAAATCCATCTTTCTTTGCAAAAACCCATTTACATCCAATTGCCTTCCTGCCTTTCGGCAATGGCATCAGCTTCCACGTCTTGTTCTTTCGAAGAGATTGCATCTCTTCTTCCAACGCACCTTTCCAACCATCGCTTTCTGAACTTTCAATAGCTTTCGAAAAGATACATGGAACATCATCAACAACTGGAAGCGCATATGCTACCATATCCGCAAATCGAGCAGGTTTCTTATTTTCCCGCCTCATTCGCCTAACTGCAATTGGCTCTGATTGCTGCGAAGGTTCTTGGGGTGGAACCTCTTCATCATCTGACTCTTCTTCTTCCGTAGGAGAGTCATTTGTGGTGTTCGTAGTTGGGATCACAACTGTTTCTTCGAACTCCACCTGCTTCGGTGTATACTCCACCTGCTGCGAAGTATCACTACTATTTGGATTTACCTTATTCAACATGGAAGATTCATCAAAGGTAACATCCCTACTTACAATCGTCTTCTTAGACTCCAAACACCATAACCGATATCATTTAACACCAGCACTGAAACCCATAAACAAAGCCTTCTTTGCACATGGATCCAACTTTGATTCAGTCACATGATAATATGCAATAGAACCAAAAATACGCAAAGAATCATAATCAGTTGCTGGTTTACCGGACCATACCTCTAAAGGAGTCTTGCCATCAATGGCAGAACATGGCAAACGATTGACAATGTGTTGAGCGTATGTGATGGCCTCAGCCCAAAATTTTCTGTCTAGCCCAGCCTTAGACAGCATACAACGAACTTTCTCCACTAGTGTTCGATTCATACGCTCTGACACTCCATTCTGCTGTGGTGTATTTCTCACTGTGAAGTGCCGAACTATGCCACACTCCTAGCATACATCTTGGAAAGGATCACTCTTGTATTCTCCACCGTTATCAGATCGGAGAACCTTGATCTTCCTCCCCATCTGATTTTCAACTTGAGCTTTCCATTTCAGAAAAATCCCAAGGACTTCATTTTTGCTCTTCATAGTGTACACCCAAACTCTCCTGGAAAAATCATCAACAAAAGTGACAAAATAGTGTCTACCTCCAAGTGACGGAGTCTTGGCAGGTCCCCACACATCTGAGTGCACGTAATCCAGAATTCCCTTCGTATTATGGATTGCAGTGCCAAATTTCACTCTTCGTTGTTTTCCCAGAACACAATGCTCGCAAAACTCTAATTTGCAAGACTTCGTACCTTTCAATAATCCTTGCTTGGCGAGAATTTGCAATGATCTCTCACCAGCATGTCCCAATCGCAAATGCCAAAGCTTCGTCGCCTCTGCATCCTTCTTATTACTCGAAGTTGCAGTTGCTACTGTCCCAACAACTGTACTACCTTGATAGTAATACAAATTGTTCTTCCTCACACCTTTCAGCATCACCAATGCTCCTGAAGTTGCTTTAAGAATTCCATCTCGCATCATCACAACTAGGCCTTTAGATTCTAAGGCCCCCAATGAGATGAGATTCTTCTTCAACTGGGGCACGTACCGCACATCCTTCAAAATTCTAGTGGATCCATCCTGATTCCGTAGCTTGATTGAGCCTATCCCGGCTGTCTTACATGGACTGTCATTCCCCATGTAAACAAGTCCGCCATTGAGTTCTTCGAAATCAAAGAACCACTCCCTGATGGGACACATATGATAGGTGCAACCTGAATCCAATATCCACTCGTCTGGATGCGATGTTGAAGGTGAAACCGTCAAAGAACAATCTGACTTCGCATCATTTTTGCATTCAGCAACATTTGCATCTTGCGAAGCCTTTTCTTTCTTCTTCAACTTTGGGCAGTCTTTCTTCCAATGTCCTTTCTCATAACAGAAAGCACACTCATCTTTGGCAACTCGCCTTTTAGATTTGGACCTTCCTCTTCTCTCCTTTGATCGGCCTTGTTGACGACCTCTTGCCACTAATGCTTCATCTGTAACTGCTTTGCCTTTCATTTTATCTGCCTTTCGCAATTCATGACTATACAAAGCAGAACATACAGTATCTAAAGACACATTCTCTTTACCGTGGAGTAATGTGGTCTCCAGATGTTCAAATTCATCAGGTAGAGACGACAACAACATCAATGCCAGATCCTCATCCTCAAATTTCACATCTAAATTTAGCAGGTCTGCTACTAATTGGTTAAACAAAGTAATGTGTTCATTCATAGTGGTACCTGATCGGTATTCAAATCGGAACAACCTTTTCTTCATAAGGAGCTTATTCTGACCACTCTTCTTCAGAAATTTGTCCTCCAGTGTCTTCCACAATCTATGTGCAGAAGTCTCATTCTTGACAGCATACTTCTGCTCCCTGGATAGACACGACCGAATTGTTCCACAAGCTAACCGATTTATGGTACTCCAATCTTTATCATCTATATCTTCTGGTTTCTTTTCTTCAATGGCAATGTCAAGACCTTGCTGGAAAAGAGAGTCTAGAACCTCCCCCTGCCACATACCAAAATGGCCAGTACCGTCAAATATCTCCACCGTCAATTTCATATTTGACAGTGGAAACCTCGACCACGATGACGAAGAACTAGCCTTGTTTTCTTGATCATTACCCGCCATTACAGACTCAAAATAAAGTATTCAATATTACAAACAAATAGAACCAAGGACGAACCTTGGCTCTGATACCACTTGTTGAGAAAACCGGGTAATTTTCTCTCAAATAGTGAAATGAACCGATTCAGTAATTTCAGAGTTAACCCAATGGGGTCTACTCAATAAAATTACTTCTCCAAATAAATTCTTTGGAAAGACTGGCGAGGACACTGTCCCTCTTAAATACCAGATTCCTAACAGAATTTATCAGTCGGTGTATTTATCACAATATAAAACCACCCAAAAGAACCGTACAAAACACTACTACCAAACCCGCAAATAATATTGAATACAATATCCCAACAGAAAATAAAGCCAGAAATAAATGCGGAACAAAATAAATAATAAAGAAAGAACACACCCGAAACTTTGATAACGGAGTTCGGCCAAATTGCCTACGTCTCCGAGCACCCTCTGCAGAGCCCGCTTATATATAGACGGAGAAGAGAATACAAATTTGGGATAGATTACAAAATGGGGGGTGAGCTCCTTTTATAGGAAGCCACACCCCCAAACTATCTACTCCCCACCGATGTGGGATGGCAAAATTTTGCCAAATTTCAACAGATATATACTGTATTAATTTTCAATTTTGATAGTATTTGAACGAATTACTCCTATAGTCCTACTCATGCTCGTATTTTTATGTTCTTAATAATAATAAATGCTAGTAATAATTTGTGTACGTATGGGTGGCCTAAAAATAAAATACATTTGAGGTTAAAGACCTTAGATTCGAATTCATTGTAATAATTTTTTGAGTTAAAGGATGAATCGTCTTTTCGAGCATCAATTGTTATCTTGTGGTCCTTTTGAAATATAATAAATATAGTCGTGTTTCATGATTTCAAACCTAAGAGGTTTAGCAATAGCAATGCCCCTCCCACAGCTCAATCTAAAATTCCTCCCACCACATCATCATACCCTTCTCACAGCTTAGCTAATGCCCTAGCCTTCCCATAGCCCTCCCGACAACCTTCCTAAAAGCCCTCTAATTTTAATTTATGAGTGAACTACAAAAATGGTCATGGACTATGGGTTTATCTCGTCCATAGTCCTTGAACTTTAAAAATATCGTCAGACATCCCTGGACTAAGGGTTTATCTCGAAATTGGCCATTTTGCCATTTTTTGATACACAAATACCCTTTTGAGGGTTTGAGCAATTTGGTGTTTTTACACTTTTAACATTTTAAATCTGATATTATTTCAGTGATGTACTAAATCTGATATTATTTCAAAATTATTATTCTTCTTCCATTTTGTCATCCTTCACTTTTTTACTTTATTTCAATATTATATTTAATTTTATAAAATTAAATTATAAATTCAAATTTTTAAATATCAATAAATTTTTTATTAATTATTAAAATTATTAAAAAATTTATTTGAAACAATCAAAATTAACTAGAAAATTTAAACAAAATACTCCTATATAAAATTTTTAGTAGTATCAAATTTTTAGTCAACTTCAGAATATATAATCACAAGCAATTATAACAACCAAATGAAGACTAAGTAGAATAGCTCTTATTTTTCCATCATGATTAAGTATATTTTTTTGTATTGAATATTATATTAAATAACAAAAATTAATAGTTTTAATATATATTTATAGTGTCCATGAATTAATAATTTTAATTGATAAATATTTATTGATATTTAAAAATTATAATTTAAAATTTAATTTTATAAAATTAAATCTAATATTGAAATAAAGAAACAAAGTGAAGGATGACAAAAGGGAAGAAGAATGATAATTTTGAAATAATATCAGATTTAATACATCACTGAAATAATATCAGATTTAAAATGTTAAAAGTGTAAAAATACCAAATTGCTCAAACCCTCAAAAGGGTACTTTCGTATCAAACAATGGCAAAATGACCAATTTCAAGATAAAACCTTAGTGTAGGGATGTCTGACGATATTTTTAAAGTTCAGGGACTATGGGCGAGATAAACCCATAGTTCATGGACCATTTTTGTAGTTCACTCTTAATTTATTTTAATTGTTGGTGTTTGTCAAATAATAAAATAATAAAGTGCAATGAGTTGTAGATATAAAGTAGAAATTAAAAAAATGAAAAATCGGCTCGACTCAACGATCAGCGCGCAATAGGCGTCGTCCCACTACCGAGCGCTCCTCCCGCTCGGCTCGCCTCGGCTCCCACAATAGTGCCCTAGCCACCGTCGTCCTGCTAGGCGATTGCTAGGGCGCCTATTGCTAATGCTCTAATTGAAAATTCAAGAAGAAGAAGCTCCCATGGCATCCCAGTTCTTGGATACATGGGTGGTGTGGGATTTTTAATTCTCATCTGAACAATGGATAACCCCAAAAAGGGTGATCGAAACCAAAGAGTGCATGGAAAATGAATCTCTATCAATCACAAAGAAAGTGGTATGGAATGGAGTGCACACAGAGTGTTACACCACGATGACCACATGGGGTTAGGTTACTTCCTAATCCTTGTTTGAAGGATTTGTTTTACTACTCTGAGTATTATGTTTCTCTTTTTTCTGCTTCTTGGGTTTTTTTTGTTTGTGTTGGTGTAAAATTAGGCCAACATAGTAATTTTTTGGCTTGGTGTATAGTGTTCCTAGCATTTTTATGGTCTTTTGTTTTATTCTAGTTTGTTTACCTTGTTTTATAACTCCTTCCTTACTTTTTGCTAGTGGTTTGAACGTTTTGCTGTATTTATTGCACTTATAAAAACAGAGGTTCAGAAATCTGAATCGCCAAAATTTTGTCAGCAACTACACACAACTGTCACGGTTACTCCCTCTGTCCCAACGAAGATGACCTACTTTCTTTTTTGGGTTGTCCCAATTGAAATGACTCATTACTAAAAATAGATACATATTTATCTTTACTTTATTCTCTCTCCACTTAACACACAAAATAACATTGCATAAAAACTCATGCGTCCTCAAAAAGGATGTCATCTTCTTTGGGACAACGGAGTATCTTGTTACTTTTGAACATTCAACACTATCACTTAGAAATGTTATCTCTGAAACTTTTCCAAGTTCTCTTTTTTTTTGGGAAGATTGAACCTCTCTCTCAAAGTGAAGTTCATTTATGGTGTCATAGGAGTGAAGAAACGCTTGAAATATCTACTTCTTTTGTTGTCTTCAAACTTTGACTCTTATTTGAATTAAATTTCTAGATTGCTTTAAAATATATCTTCTTTATGTTTATTGTGTTGGAATCTTGCAAATGTTAGTTATTTTTCACATTTACTCCCTTCAGTCTCCAAATTTTGTCATAATTTAACTGGATACGGGTTTTAAAAAATGTAATGGAAAGTGGGTTGAAAAAGTTGGTAGGATGTGAGTCCTACTTTTAAAATATTAGTTCTATAATAAAATGTGAGTGAGAATAAGTTAGTGGAATGTGTTGTCCATTATAAAAAATGGTAAAAAGTGAAATGTGACAAATTTTATGAGACGGACGAAAATAGAAAAATGTGAAAAAAATTCAGGGACGGCGGAGTATTATCTTCTGTGTTATTTTCGGCTTAGAGCATCCACAACCGTGCTTTTGCCAGTGGCACGGTTGTGGCCCGGCCCCACTTTTTCTGCATGCTCTCTGGCAAGAGCACAACACCCACAGCTGTGCTCTTCCGCAAGGACGAGCACAATTAATTTAAAATTCAATTAAACAATAACATTTCCATAATAATAAAATTCATTAAAAAAACCTAAATAAAATTACAAATGACAAATAAAATAAAAACGACATAATTAAAAGCCTAAAAATTAAAAATTACATAATTAAAATACTAAAAATTAAAAAAACCACTACTCGTTGCCGAATTTCATCCACATGTGGTTGATTAGGTCTTCTTGTAACTGAATGTGGGTTCGGGTATCGCGCATTGTGTGCCTTGTCTCGATCCTCTGGCCAACCGTCGTATGCTCACCTCGGCGTGGGGGAGACCAAGCTGTTGAGCTTCCGGCTTCATCCTCGTCGTAGAAGCTAGCCGCCCTCGGCCCTTCGTCGGCTATAATCATGTTGTGTAAGATAATACACGTGAACATGATGTCGGCGATATTATTCACGTACCACAGCCGAGCCGGGGCCTTCACAGTGTTGAATCGGGCTTGAAGGACCCCGAAGGCTCTTTCGACGTCTTTCCGCGCGGACTCTTGACGCTGTGCAAAAAGAACCCGTCTCGGGTCGTGCGGGTTGTGGAGCGTCTTCACGAACGTCGACCACCTTGGGTAGATACCATCGGCGAGATAGTAACCCATGTGGTATGTATTTCCGTTGATGGTGAAGTCGATCGCCGGTGCTACACCATTCATCACATCATTGAAGAGTGGTGAAGAATAGAGCACGTTCAAGTCGTTGTTGGCTCCGGCAACGCCGAAATATGCATGCCAAATCCATAGGCGGTAGTCGGCGACCGCCTCAAGGATAAGTGTTGGGCCGCCGCCTTTGTGACCGCTTAAGTGTTGCCCCCTCCAAGCATTCGGGCAATTCTTCCACCTCCAATGCATGCAGTCAATGCTGCCAAGCATTCCGGGAAAGCCATGGACTGATTCGTGAAGACGAAGCAACCGTTGGCAATCATCGGTGTTGGGTGCCTGAAGGAATTCATCCCCGAAAGCTGAACGAACGCCCTCGCAAAAATTCTTTAGATAAAGGATTCCAGTGGACTCATCGATATGCAAATACTCGTCGAAGATGTCGGCCGTTTGCCCAGTAGCGAGTTGTCGGATGGCACACGTACACTTCTGCAACGGCGTGATACTTTGCCGGCCGGCTGCATCTGGACCTGTTTGGAAGAATTCAACACGTGCGGACAATGTGTTGACAATTCGCATGAACAAGCGCTTTGACATGCGAAAACGGCGCCTGAAGTAATCTGCCGGAAACCGCGGCTGGTCGGCAAAGTAGTCGGCAACGAGCCTTTCGTGGGCTCCCTCCCGGTCACGATTGATGTAGCGGCGATTTGATCTAGTTCGTTGAGGAGGAGGAGCGGGGGTATTCGCCGCGACATATGCTTCGTAAGCGGCACAATGTTGTTCGTAGTATTCTTGTTCTTCGTGCTCCGCTTCCGCTATAATATGGGTGAAATTCATTTGAGGTTTTGAGTGAGGGATGAATGTGTTGATAGTTTGTATGAGAATTATGAATGAGAGATGAATGATAGATGATTTGATGTGATAAATGAATGATGAATGTGTGTATTTATAGATGATTTTGGGGAAAAAATAAAATAAAAAATTCAGAAAAACGGGCAAAAAAATGGCCATATTTTTGGGATTTGGAAAATAATTTTTTTATTTTTTATCATTATTTAAAATTAATTAACGAATTTAAAAAAAAAATTATTCAAAGGCAACTGCTATGCCGTTGCCCAATCGTGTGCCGCCACGTCGACTGCTCGCTGGCACGGCGCGAGCGCAGCGGCGGCGAGCCTCGTCCTCGCCGCTGGCACGGACGGCCTTCTTCACCACCACCGTTGTGGATGCTCTTATACCTTGTGTTTGTTAGTTTTAAATATTTTGTTCTGCATGTTCACAAGTTAAGTTATTGTTTTAGGTAAGAAGAAGTTTATTTTCAGTTTGTGTTTTTGTGGCTTTCAAAAAATTACTTAAGAAAGAATGAAAAAATTAGTACTACGAGTACTAGTTTTTATCTAAAATTGTTTTCTTAAACTTCTTGTTGTAGTTTAATTTTCACACCTCCATAATTGTATAGTTAAACTTTGTCATCAGTTTTACACTCTGTGTCCATGTAATAACTTAGTTGTTTGGTGATTCTCATTTACTTGTACTTTTATTTTCCATACTTCATCTGTTGTTGTACTAGGATAATTATTTAGAAATCAAATGCACTTTACTTTGTTTCTAAGAGCATCCACAATGGCGTCTAGCGCACCGCCTAGTCGAGCCCGGCGCTAGGCGGTGCGCTCGGCGAACCACTGTTTTCCGAAAAAAAATCGCCTAGCGCTAGGCGATGTTTGGGCGATCCGCTCGGCGCCATTGCAGGCTCCGGATCACCGAGCGCATCGCCCAGCGGATTTTTTATTTTTTATTTTTTAATTTTCGAAACACTATTTATACGCATTTTGCACATCATTTTCATTCGCACCACTTGTTTTAACGAGTTTTCTCTCTATCTTAATTTATGTACAAGAGCAACAACGCGAAATGAGTAACGCGGGTGGTAGTGGGGGGGATGTTGAGGAGTACGAACGTCGAATGGCCGAAGCGTTGGAGGCCTATACGACCCGCGAGATAAACCAATGGATGCAAAGAGCCTTTCAGCCGGCGGTACCTCGACCTCGCCCAGTTGTCCACCGCCGAGAAGTGATTGATCGTGATCACGTAGCACATCAGCGCCTATACGAAGACTACTTCGCAGAGGAGCCGCGGTTCAACGCCAACCTTTTCAGGCAACGTTTTAGGATGAGCAGGGCCATGTTTATGCGTATTGTTAATGCTTTGGAGCATCGATATCTGTATTTCCGCTTCAGGCACGATGCGGCTGGCAGACCCGGCCACACACCTATTCAAAAGTGTACTGCGGCAATCCGGCAGTTGGCCTACGGAGGCGCGGCAGACATGTAGGACGAGTACCTCCACATCGGTGAGACGACTGCCCTGGAATGTATGAAGTTTTTCTGTCAGGGCGTGATTGAAATATTCAGTGATCAGTACCTTCAAAGCCCTACCCCCGAAGACTGTCAGGATATGATGCAGATGCACAGGGAGAAGCATGGGTTCCCGGGAATGTCAGGCAGCATAGATTGTATGCATTGGGAGTGGAAGAACTGTCCCGCTTCCTGGAAGGGGTTCTACACTACCGGCTACAAGAGAAAGAATCCCACAATGATCCTCGAGGCCGTAGCTGATTACCGGCTGTGGATTTGGCATGCGTATTTTGGGGTAGCCGGTTCGAACAACGACCTCAACTCGTCGCCCCTTTTCAACGAGCAGTGCCAGGGCGTCGGTCCGGCCATCAGTTTTGTCGCCAACGGCAACCGGCATGATATGGGCTACTACTTGGCGGATGCGATATACCCTAGGTGGCCCGTCTTTGTGAAGACGATCCGATGCGCATCAGATGAGAGGAATGCCTACTTTGCGGCACGACAGGAGTCGACGCTCAAGGATGTGGAGCGGGCATTTGGTGTGCTCTAGTCTCGATGGGCGGCAGTTAGGAGTCCAACGCGTTTGTGGCATGTCGACTGCATTGCTGATATAATGTACGCCTGTATTATCATGCACAACATGATTGTCGAAGACGAAGGTGTACAACTGACTAGTTGGGCCAACGACGATAATGAAGCCGGTCCAAGCCACGGCGTGGCCGCCCCCAACGTACGGAGTGGGGTACCTCACGATGAAGCCGGCCTCCTCCAAGCACATGCCAACATGCGCCAAACGGATGCTCATATTCGACTCCAAAAGGATTTAATTGAAGAGTTATGGGCGTGGAGGACTGCACGGAGTTATTTTTTTTAATTATGTAATTTTTTTAAATGTACTTTTTTTAAAATTTAAATAAAATTATTGCAGTTTCCCGTATCTGTGGCGTAAATTTAATTCCGTATTTTGTGTGATTGTTAATTATTTGTTTTATATAATTTTGAGTGATGTGGCTAGGCTATGGCTAGGCTATTGCTGGGCTATTTGTTTATCTTGATGATGTGGCATGAGGATTTTTAGTGCTGATGATATGGCAGGAGGAGTTTATGACTAGGCTATGGCCGGACGAAAACCATTGTGGATGCTCTAAATTTCTCATTTGCACTTGTTTTCGTCTACTACTCTCCTCTATTCTGTTTTGATATAACTAAGTGAAGTGATTTTTTTATATGAACTTTAAAAAATGATACCTCGGATTTAAAAAGTTTAAGTTGAAAGAAGGTCAAATATGAGAGAATAAAATATATAGAAAAATAATGTATTATTTAGTTCCTATTCCTACTAGTTTGCTATGTTCTATGATATGATTGAGAAATAAATTTAAAATATGAATAAATTGCAAGATATCTAATTGATTAATATTTGACTTATATGAATCTGTATTTGTGTTATCAATGGAGGATTAGTTACTGCGCCATATTTAACTACAAAAATGACAATTAAATAAAATCTTTAATCTAAAGGATAAAAATATTAACTAGCAGTAGTAGTATTTAAAATGTAAGAAATGCAATTCCATTAATATGGAGTGACGCGTAACAAGGTGGCACGTGTACTTAACACGCGGACACGCACAATCGTCCACGAATAAAACACCCTCATTAGATTGACACGTGAATATCAAGAATTGTAAATATGAAAAACGCAACAAAGCCAATTAATATTTCCAACACCGGCTTTTATTTGTCCTTTGCCTTTTACCGTAAAAGTTAAATTAATTGGTTAAATTTTATAATGTTGACGTAGCTCAATATTCCACAATTTATGAAAATCATGCTAGTAACATTTTTTATCCGTTCAATATAAATATGCATCTAATTTACTTTAGGCCAGTATCCAAGAAAACTCATGTTGATTAATGTTTTATTCAAACATTTACACTGAAATACTATACTATACTTCCACTAAATCCTTTTGTCACTCACAAATATTGCAATTATCAGATCCTTTTCTAGTAACAATTGTTGAAAAAAAGTCACACTAGAAGAAAATAGTAGTAGTATGATTTATACTCTCACCATATACTAATACTCCTATCACGGCCTACCAAATGACGTAGCATAAGAAATATATTGCGTGTCAATTTCATTGCAAACTGAAAAATGAGATCGCTACTGCAATCAGGGGAGGAGGGAGGGTGGGGCCAGGAGGGCCCATGGTCCCCCCACTAATTCTTAAAAAACTTAGGAGTATTTTAGTAATTTCACAATAATTATAATTTATAATAAATATAATATTAGAGATAGGTTTCAGCAAAATATATATGAATCGTGCCTCTTAATTTAGCGTATTCATTCTGTCGTTCCAATCCAAGTCTGAATTTAGCGTATTCATTCTGCCGTTCCAAGTCTGAAATCTGGTAAACTAGAACTAGGTATATTCAAAACTCAAATATAATTCAATTAATTTTTCTACATAGGTTGTTTTTTTGTTTGGCTGCAATAATAATTCAAAGGGGGAGAAAGAAGATAGCTTATGTAATTCAATGGCTACGGACTACGGTGGTTCTGTAGTTGGAATTTTATAACTCAAATTCTTTATTTGATGTGTGTGTTAATAGTTTTGCATACAGAAAATATCAAATATTTTGAACTTAATCAGTGTTGACTATTTTTGTAGGTATATGGATCGTTATTTCAAGAAACTTTCTTCCGTTGATTCTTCATCAGTTGAACCTTCACTTCTTCAACCTCAAGAATTATCGAATAAAGATAAAAGTAAGGTTGATTTAGAGAATCTTTCAAGTGATCCAGGAGAACGACCTGATATAATGAGTTATTCACCAAATTTAATAGAACAAGTTCGCAGAGCTTACTTACTTAAAGGTCCGTGTCAACCACGTAATCATGATTTTCGTCCTACAGTAGATGGAAATCGAAAACGTAAATTTGTCTCGCATTGGTTTGATGTGCTAGAAATTATAAATAGTTTTGAGTTTGTCTTTGTGTTACATCTTATGAAGCAAATCTTGGGAATCACACATGAACTCTCCCAAGTGCTACAAAAGAAAGATCAAGACATTGTTAATGCGATGAATCTTGTCAAGGTAGCAAAATCACGTCTGCAAATAATGAGGGAAAAAGATTGGGATGTATTGCTTGCTGATGTTTCTAAGTTTTGTAGCAAATATGAACTGGATGTGCTTGACATGGAAGATGAGTTTGTAGCTCGAAAAAAAGGAAGACGTAGAGCTGAGAAAATGAAGAATCTCCACTATTATCGAGTTGAGCTCTTTTGTTCTGTTATTGACTTGCAAGCTCAAGAGTTGAATCAACGTTTTGATGAAGTCAACACAGACTTAGTTTTATGCATGTCATGTTTTGATCCTAGGGATTTATTTTCTGCATTTGATTTGGAGAAGCTGCTTCGTCTTGCACGGTATTATCCTTCTGAATTTTCTGAAGTTGCTTTGTCCGAGCTTAAAAGTCAACTTGAGAACTTTATTTTCGATGTGCGCATAGATGAAAAGTTTTCACAAATATCAGGAATCAGTGGACTTGCTCAAAAGATGGTTTCTACAAGGAAACATGAAGTTTTTCCAATGGTTTATTCATTAGTTAAGTTGTCATTGATCTTACCAGTTGCCACTGCATCAGTAGAAAGAGCCTTTTCAGCAATGAAGATCATCAAGGCTTCTCTACGTAATAGCATGGGAGACCAACTATTGAATGATTGCTTAGTTCCTTACATCGAAAAGGATGTGTTTGTTAAAGTTACCAATGAAACTATTATGCAGCGGTTTCAGAAGATGAAGAATAGAAGACAAATGTTATGATGTGATTGCATTTGACTTTTACATTTTGAACCTTATAATTTAATTTATGTAATTTTTTTTGAAGTTTAATTTTGGACCCCCATTATGAAATCTCTGGCTCCGCCACTGACTGCAATCATTTAGTATATCACAATCGAAATAAAAAAAACAATTACTAATATTTAATGATTTTTAGCAATTAAATCCCTTCATTCACAATATATTACAAAAAAAGATAAATGTACATAATTAAATATACATAATCTTCCTAATTTTTAAATCAAATCAGAATATTTTTATATAAATATTTTCTTATTAAATTACAATTGTTGTATATTAAAAGATATCATTAAGAGTTTGATTTGAAAATTTTAGGTTAAATTTACAGTATTATTTACAATTTGATCTGGAGATAATTACACAGATATCCAATAAAAAAAGTTAATCTTATTAAATTAAATATACTTAATTTGAAAAGCTTAATATTTTTCTAAATTAGTAACTATATTAATTCACTTTAAATTAATTAATACTCATGAATTTATTTTAAATGTAAATACCTACAAAATCTAATCATGTAGTACTACTATACTAATTTATAGGAGTATACATTTATCACTGCTCACTCACGTTAGAATACCTCAAAATAAAAAACGAACACACCAAAATCAAATACTACTACCAAATTGTCATCACCTCACTTTCCACTCCAGAATTGGGAAAATCGAATTACTATTACCATAAAATATAATTTCATTAATCTTCAACAAGTATTTTTGGGGGACTAAATTGCAATAATGCAAGAATTAAAGGATCGGTAATGCTAAACTCTACTTTTTCCGCGTTTGTAAAATTTGAAAAAACGAAAAATAATCGGTTTTTTTACTGCCAAACGGTTCCTGTAAGAAAATCTGCGTTTTCTATTTTCAATTTTTCACCATGATTTTCCTCTTTTATTCTCTCATTAATTGAAAATAGAAATGGAAAAGAGATATAATTGCACCTTGCAATGTAAAGGGGAACAATAGTAGGAGTATTAATTTAATCATATTCTCTCTCCTCTCTCTCCCCCCTGTTTCTGAGCAGCATCCTGTATTCTTTTCTTTAGAGAGAGAGAGAGAGAGAGAGAGTTAAATCCACCATGACATATATTCTTCTCCGAATTCCCTAAACCGGCAAACTCTCAATTTCTCCATTCAAACACATTAGTTTTTACTTCATTCCTTTCTAGGTTAACTACTTATTATCAGATTAGAGCATTTCTTGAAGTGGATTGCTGATTTCAATAGATTGTTGTTTAGGTTTCCTGGGAAGAATCTGCAGTTGATTATCTGAATTGAAGTTTTCATCGATTTTTCTTTGTTGAGTCAGAACTGATTGGAAAGAGGGGGAAAAGGAAAGAAAAAAGGCACCAAACTTTACCCTTCCCTTGAAGAACAATCCAGTGTTAGGTTTGTGGGAGCCATCAAAATCGAACCTTTGACTAAGAAAAGGAGTAATCTCTCTAATTTGGGAGAAGGGTTTTGTGAGAAAATTGAATCTTTTTTCCATTTCTCCACCATGACCAGGAATCTGATGTCTCTGGATAAATGGAGAGATTATTTCACCACTGCGAATTCCGATATTTTCAGCGTAATTGAGCATGCAATAATGGTTGCTGCCTCTGATTTCCCTTTTGATTTCAAGTTGAAGAGGGATCGGATTGCTGAGATGCTCTTCACATGTAGACTGACAGCAAAGTGCATAGGCTGCAACAAGGCTGAGCTCTGTGTTGCATATGATGATTGCGTGAAGGAAATTGGCGGTGATGGTAAAGATTCTAAGGGGAGCAAAGTAAGCAGCAACAGTAGAGGTAGAGAAGAAGTTGGTGATGATGATCACAGAGAGGTGATGGAGGCGAATGCCGATAATCAGGCTCGTGATCAAGATTATGCTGATGCTGAAGCACTCACTGATGAGATTGAGGAGGAAACTCAGTTTCTTGAAGAGGTTGCGAGGATCAAAGAGGTTATTGATGAGAGAGAAGGAAAGGTTGTTTGCTTGCTCTTACTATGTTGTTGTTCATTGTTTGATTGATGATGGAGTTTCTTCTTTTTTTGATAATTTCTTGAATTGTAGTAATTGTTATTGTGTGAATAACTATGATCTAGCATTGGGTTGTTTTCTTGAATGAACTTGAGAGGTAGTTGGTAGTGTTTATATATTTGTAGGAGTGATTTATTTGGTGTAGGGTTTGGACTAAATTGCTTGCTAGATTTGGTTTATATGATGTTTATGGTGTATTTATTAGAGCATGTTGTTTGTTGGCAGTCTGAAGAGGTGCTTTTTGAATCACTGAGGCGGCTGCAGTTGATGCCGTTGTCTGTGGAGATTCTTAAGGTTTGTGTTTTCGATCGGAAGAGTGGTTCTGCATTGTTGTGATACGGGTTCTAACTGATTTTGTTTCTACTTCAGACAACAGAGATTGGGAAATCTGTTAATGCTCTGCGTAAGCACGGATCAAAGGAGATTCGGAATCTTGTTAGGCGACTAGTTGAGTAAGTGATCTCGTCTCTCAGCTGCATTGTCGCGCTGGCTTAAGTTGGTTGATGTCGATTTACTATTCTTGATTGATGCTGCATTGATTATTAGATAGCCATGATTTTAATTGTTATGTTACGCGTGGTGGTCTCATTGCTCGGTTATACTATTTTGACATTAAATGAACGGATTCGGTTGACACGTTGCATTGTAATTACTTTGGTCAGCCCCGTTTAGGCAATGCGAGATATTTAATTTCGTTGATAAGTGGTCTGATCCCTACCCCTGAATTCAGGGACTGGAAACTCATGGTTGACGCGTGGGTTAGTGCTATGACAGCCATTGCAGGTACTTGACCTAAACGGCTTTTAAAAAGTCGGGAATAAAGAATCTTGGTCGTTAGTCTGTTTTACGAATTTATGTGTTATTCCTTCTTTGTAGGTGCGAATTGCACTACTGAGACTGAAAAAACATCTGGCGTTGAAGAAGAGGACGAGGAAGAAGAAGGGCTTCCGTCTCCTCCTCTAGACGAAGGAGCTTTCTTCGCGGCTCCAACATCAATGGAGTGGTCGCAGGTATTAAATATTTTCCCTCTTGTTTATGTTTCGAAAGTTCTCGAATGAAATAATTTGCACGTTGACTGACATGACCTTCGTTTTATATCTTGTGCCAATTCGATTCGTGAAGTTCTTTGATGGCATGGATGATGATGGAAGTGAGTAGTCTTTCTTATCGCTCGAATTCTTTCTGTTTCCGCCTTATGCTATATATATGGTTCTTTGTCCGAATTCCCCAAGCGAGATTCATGATTTGATTCGGGTTGTTGCTCGACTTGTTTCAGATCTTCAAAACTGTGGGGAATTCAACAAGAACCAGAAAAATGGCAGAACGCGAACTGACGTTCCCACAAGGAAATCTGAGGGTCCAAACGATTCGAGAGTTCCTCCCAAGGACTTGAAGGCTGGAAACCGGAGGAATCAAGAATCTATGACGAAAAAAGAATCTCCTCCCTTGAAACCGAACACACCAGCCAGGCCGAAGCCTCCCAGCAATGAGATGGGCACCAGGAGACCTAATCCAGTTGCGCAACCAAATGGAAACTATGTCTTCAAGGCCCAGCAAAACGGCACAATTCCTAAGAAACCACCTACTCAACAACAAGAGGTATGCACTCCCTTCATAGGTAGTCTACTCGTGCTAACAAATTTGGAACCCTAATCTCAATGTTCGTTGTATTTCTTGTACCAGAAGTTGAATCGTGTCAACGGGGCTTCACATCAGATGAAACTAGAGGATGCTAAGAGGAAGCTTCACGAGCGCTATCAAGAAGCCGAAAAAGGTTAGTTAGTTAGTTAGCACAATGTACTTTTCCTATCAATGCGATGCATTTTTTAAAATCGGGTGTTTGTGAATTCTCGACAGCCAAGAAGCAGAGAACGATACAAGTAGTCGAGCTGCGTGACCTCCCAAAGCAGAGTCTTGGCCGAGGGAACCATCATACAAAGCCGGGCAACCAACACAGGCAATGGGCACAGGGCCGGTGGTAACTTTCATAATCGCCTAACCATAGTTCTAATAATCTCGAGTTCCCTTCCCACCTTAACCATGGTGAGTGGAGCGGAATGGAGTGGAGTCGCTAACCTCCCGGTTACTCTAGGGGAAACGAGACTCCCCGAGCGATATAGATCTATGTAGGATAGAAATATTGCAGTTGATCATTTTTACAAGTGCATATAGCATTGTGATTGCTATGGAACTTTAAATCACGACCTCCTTTTAGATACTACATTACTTTTTTTTTTTGTAAAGAATTGGGAGGGATTTTTTTAGCGCAAAAATGAAGTACATTGGACTATTACATTGGGTCATTCATCATCCATTTGACTTAATATTTTTGTTATTGAGTTTGAACCATAGTTTTTAAAACATAGGAGTTGGTTGTTTGTGTTGGATTGGTTGAACAATATGATTGAGATCTCTTTTCTTTCCCCCTCTACATAAAAACATAAATGTTGATTTTGTAAGAAAAGGTCAAATTCCAACATGGGGTGCCCTAGTTTAGGGTCCACGCCTATGAAATTGACCAATTCTTGTCTTCTGCATGAATTAGTATTATTGACTCAACTACACCTCCATTCCCATATTCAACGTAGATAAAAATTAATCAATTAAATAGAACAACCCCAACAAAATTATCAAGATCTATCCAGAATAAGGAAAATTGCTATTATCCTATTGTTGGATTGTTTTATTGAATTTTGTATTTCACGTGGTTACTTGCTATAAATGCATATAAGTACTATATAGACAATGAATGAAATAAAATGATACTACTATTATTTGACAAATGAAGAATGCAACATGTTATAGTGGGTCCCAATTTCTCTAGCTGCCTACAAATTTGACCAAAATTACAGTTTTGGGTATATCATGTTGCAATACTTTTTTATTAAGTTTTTCAATTTTTAATATTTTATTCAACGTTTTACCGATCTGGATCTCCAACCTTTTTTTAGCGTAATCCTTCCGCTCTTCTCTCTATATTTCATGTTTCTTAAGAGAACCAGCAATAATTTCATATTCACCTCATAATCACAGTAGTTTTGAAAATTCAATTTATTAATTGAAATGGAATGGAATCATATTACTAAATGTGAAGCTTATATTCTAACTCGTCATCACAGTAATTCGAATTTTCAAATTATTAATTGAAATAAATTCATTTTATTGAAGTGCTCCTACTATTTTGTTATTCAGGGGGGTAAAGGAAACTGATGTTCAACATTTATCTGTCTGGGGATAATTAAGGATACTGATTGAAATGGAATATCTTTTAATTGGAGCATTTATAATTGAAATGAAATCATTTTACTAACTAAATTGGGGTTCGCAATTATTCCTGACAGATAAATGATCCAATTGAAAGAAAGGTCAAAAAGTAAGTCCAGAAATTTAAATTTATATCTTGGAAAAATACACCCTAACTTTCGGCAAAAAAAAATTGTAAAGGAAAAGGGTGCGTTTTTCTTGTTCAACCTAAACTCGTGCTGGCTAAAATTATACTACCTCCGTCCACCAAAATTCGTCCCAGTTTGACCGGGCACGGGTTTTAAGAAATGTAATGGAAAGTGGGCTGAAAAAGTTAGTGGAATGTGGACTTGACTTTTATATATTAGTTTTATAATAAAATGTGAGTATGAATGAGTTAGTGGAATGTGAGGTCCACTACCAAAAATGGTAAAAGTGAAATAGGACAAATTTTGGGGGACGGACGAAAAAGGAAAGTTGTGACAAATTTTCAGGGACGGAGGGAGTATCTAATAACACTACTGTAAAACCCCAAATACAATAGGAAAATAGCTTTAATAAGATATATTCATTCTTGGGTTTATATTACCTAAATAACTTATTTTGATTCTATGAGTATAAAAAACAATTGGATGGATTAGAATATTCTTTCATTTGATATAAATAGTTAAAATAAAATCACTATTTAAAACTATGATATTTATATTAAAATGAGTTTGGATTTGGCGTAAATGCTTGGTGATAATTCTAATAACAGAGGCAGAAAAGGATTAAATCATAAATATGTTGAGCCCCTTGACACTAAATAAGAATATCTATAGATATTTTGAAACAAAACAACATAATACTAATAGATTGACCACAAATAAAAGTAGGACAAATCTATTAATTCCTCGTTAATTGAATTCCTATAATTATTACAGTTTGTATTTTTGTTGAGTTCTTCATACAAAAAAAAGGAAATAGCATACTATTACTAATAGGATAAATAAAATCTACAAGAAAATCGTCCAATCAAAGATGTACTTGGGTGTTGATAATGGGCAGCTAATAATTTAGCATTTGATGTTGATAATGCTTGTAGTATGCTGTCTTCCATCATAAATTCGTAGTGGAATAATTTGCTTTCTTTTTATGTTGGAAATGGTGGGAAAGCGATTGGTTCATGTATTGTGATCGTTACAGTAAAAATTAAAGTTTACTATTCAAATCTTGCTCCCAATTTAAAGAATTAAAATAAACTTGTACTACTATACATAATTTCCTTTATATAGTTTTCCAAAACACAATTTAACATTTGTTCAATAACTATAACGTGCCTATATGGGCGAGACACGCGTTTGACTAAGGTTGTCCCACTTTTTTCTGACGACAGAAATGAATGAGATCCATTTACAGCTTATCCTATGCCCATATTCTGTGTGGTCCCACAAATACACTACAGTCGAGTTTGGGTCACAATCTTCCCTCATTTTTCATAAAATAAAATAAAAATTTGAAGTCCGCAGTGGATTCCGCGGTGGGAACCGGCTACAATAGGGCCGGAACTCCCGCCACCCGCCTGGTGAAACACGCCCGACCAACTCTCCCTTTCCCCCTTTCAATAGTGCCGGAAATTCCGTCGCGTGCGGCCAGCCGGAATTCTAGCGCTATTGTTGATTGCCCTACATTCCTCCACTCTGCAAATAGTAGTCTTGTTTTTCCATTTTAGTGTGTCCGTGAATATGAGAACCAGTTCATAATTACTAAAAATGGTAAAGATTTCACATTCCACTAACTCACTCCACTCATACTCCCTCCGTCCCTAAAGAATATGCACTTTGGGGTCGGCACGAGTTTTAATGTAAAATTAGTGAAGTAAGAGAGAGGTAGAGAGAAAAAGTAAATAAAGTATTGTTAGTGGAGAATGGATCTCATCTCATTAGAGAGAAAAAGTTTTCCAAAATTAGAAAATGTATATTCTTGCGGGATGGACTAAAATAAAAGAGTGCATATTCTTGAGGGACGGAGGGAGTATATCATTTCAAACTAATACTATATACAAGTGAGGACTCATGTTCTACTAACTTTCTTCCACCGACTTTTCTTAACATTTATTAAAATTCGTGCCGAAAAAAAATGAGACTTTTATTTGCGGATAGAAGGAGTAATTAATGCATAGTGCATCGTGTTGCAAGATTGTACTAGTAGGAGTAGTAGTGCATCGTGTCTTTAGGCCATCCGCAACGCTGTCTCTTATCCGTCTCTTAACCGTCTCATCTCTTAACTATTCATGGGCCCCACTGCACTTTTCACTCCATCTCTTAACTAAGAGACAACACATGCAACCCTCCATCTCTTAACCGTCTCTTAACCATCTCATCCCTTAACTATTCATTCAATTTCATTTTTTATTTTTATTTCAACAAATTCAATTAATAAAAACACACTTCATTAAATAAAATAAAATAAAATAAAATAAAATAAAATTACAACTTAAAATTCTAAAAAAATTTAAAAAACACATAATTAAAATCCTAAAAAATATTAAAAATACATAATTTAATTTCTTCCGCGCATTCTACTGGTTGCCAAAGTTTGCCCACAACAATTTAAATTTGGGAGAATAATAAAATAGATGATTTGAGATGAAAATTGGAGAGGAAAGAGAGATGATTTGAGAAGAATAGATGTGTGTTTGTGTGTGTAATGATAATGAAAGAGGAGTATTTATAGAATAAAAAAAGAAAAAATAATAAAAAAAACCGTTGAACGGTTATATTTTAATTTTTAAATTTTTTTTATTTAAATTGATTTTTTTTAAAAAAATGATTTATTGCGTCAGCGTGACGACGCCCACTCGCGGGCCGGCGAGTGGGCATCACTCCTAGCGCCAGGCGTCTCGGAGGGACGAGCATCTCGACGAGACATGGACGAGACGGGACGCTGCAACGCGTCTCTTAACCGTCTCGTCTCGGAGATACGAGATAAGAGACGGTTAAGAGATGCGTTGCGGATGCTCTTACTCTTTAGCCTACATCAACATATACAACTTCATTTTTTAACCATTATTAAGCATTGCATGCCATCAATTGACAAAATGGCCGGCAATCCAGTATCAATATGATAATCCAAGATTTATTGTTGAGCCACAAGTTTTGTTGCCGTAGTTATGGGTGGATCTCATATAGGGAGTGAAACATCCCAATCCAAAACAATTACTCTTTTTGAAAGTTTTAGCATTCTTTTTTTTTTTTTGCACTTTTCTTTGTCACGTGTAGACGGTGTAGTTGGTCTAATAACTTACTAATTGCTTCCAAACTCTATCATTCAAACATTTGGTCTTGGATTTAGCTACTACTAGATAATGTACATAATTAAAATAAAGTAAAATATAAGCCGTAACTACTTATTGTTGGATGAATTATCTTGTTAATTCTAAATCACTCTTATCTTCATTTGAGTATGGCTTTTGCCTTTTTTGGAGAGAAACGTTTTCTTAACGCATTAATCATTATAAACAAAATTTTATTCAATATGTGAGATATGCAATATGGACTATCCGATATGACACGCGTGCCTTTCTCTACTAAGATTTTTTCATTTTGGGACGTTTATTTTATTTGAAACATACTTAAAAAGAATAATATTTATTTTATTTACTTTCCCACTTTATTCTTTTTTAATCTTAATAACATTGTCCAAAGAGGAGTAATTAAATAATGAATTGTAGAAGAGACGAGAGAGAGTAATTACTGTGCCTAATATACCCTCTATGGATTTTAAGGGTATTTATGTCCTAAGAGTATTAAAAAAAGTAAACTGTCTCGAATAGTCAAATAAATATATCAAAGTCTAAAAATTTTCCATCATATATTTTTTTCTAGGATAATAAAGTGCAAATCTCAAAGTTTAAAAAATAAGATAGATATCTCATCTATATTTAAATTCTATGATTAAAAAGATCTAAAATATACTCCATAATTTTATTATATTTTATTTATCTAAACATCCAAATCACTAAATGTTCATGGAATAGTGGCTTCTTAGTAAATGACAAAAAATAGAAAGAGGAACAGCCGTCACTTTATTCAAAACAATTCTCATTTTTCTTTAAACCAAAGATCACTTTTCATTTCTTTTTTTAGTAATTGCAACGCAACACACACAGCTTTACAATAATGCAACTTTTAATCGTCAAATCTATCACTTTCATTCTGAAGTCTGAACTAAAGAATAATATTAAGATAAAAGAATGGGCTAAAGGCCAACCATACATCTAACCAAGTTTGGGCCATGTTTATAGTAGTAAAGTCTAAATACACGAAATTTCCATATCCTCTTGTAACACACACATGTAAACAATAATATTCCTACTAATAAACTAAAGTCTATATTCAATCATGTGTGAAATTTGATCCAACTAATATATGACGAAGATGCTCGTGACACAGATAGATGGTGTATTCTTAAAAGAAAGCACATGCAAATTCAAGACTCGATGAAACCCAATCTATTTGTAAAACGCGTTTTTAAGGATAGGCAGAAATTGCAGATGAGAGAAGATAATTTGCTAGGAATCAAACATACTCCACAACACACTGATATTAACTCCACAATACAATCATATTAATTCCACGCTTTTTCATGTGGCCAATACTAACCATTGGGACGAAGTAAAACAGCTAGGTTTCAGGCACTCACAGCAGAAACAACGACATATTAAGTATTTCCAAACACATGTAACAAGCATACAAGGTAGGGGGCAGTCGAGTGGGTGGCGGCTCTATTTTCTTCTTCACATGTCATCCTCCTCGGCCTCTTCGTCCTGATCGTACTCATCTTCATCGTCCGCTGTAGCATCCTGGTACTGCTGGTACTCGGAGACAAGGTCGTTCATGTTGCTCTCAGCCTCGGTGAACTCCATCTCGTCCATCCCTTCACCAGTGTACCAATGCAAGAAAGCCTTCCTCCTGAACATGGCTGTGAACTGCTCGCTCACTCTTCTGAACATCTCTTGAATGGAGGTCGAGTTCCCAATGAAGGTTGATGCCATCGAGAGACCTCTTGGCGGGATGTCACACACACTGGATTTCACGTTGTTGGGGATCCACTCCACAAAGTACGAAGAGTTCTTGTTCTGGACATTGATCATCTGCTCATCTACTTCCTTAGTGCTCATTTTGCCCCGGAACATGGCTGAGGCAGTAAGGTAACGCCCATGGCGTGGGTCAGCAGCACACATCATGTTCTTGGAATCCCACATTTGTTGGGTAAGCTCTGGAACAGTTAGAGCACGGTATTGCTGAGAACCACGAGATGTCAGAGGAGCGAACCCAACCATGAAAAAGTGCAGACGGGGGAATGGAATGAGGTTAACAGCAAGCTTCCGCAGATCAGAGTTGAGTTGACCGGGGAATCGAAGGCAGCAAGTAACTCCACTCATTGTTGCAGAAATCAAGTGGTTCAGATCACCAACTGTATAAAAAGTGAAACGTATGTTAGCAAGTTAGCAAGAAAAAGTACATGGTACAAACTTTTGAGAAGAAAATATTGACAGCAGCAGTTTTGTGCAAACAACGATGAGTCAGGTCATATAACTTGAGAGGCAAAAGAGCTTGGTAGGTATAAAAATACAAGGTAAAACAGCATATTAGCAATCTTTCATCAATTTATAGCAGCATATAGAAACATGGAATGCATTTTGAAGACGAAAAGAAGCAGTGTTTTGCACAACATTTCATATTTAGTTTTTGTAGCATTTTATTGTAGTCAACCAATCAACAAAATACCATGAGTATTAGAACAAATTATAACCACATATTTTCATATAACAAAGCAAGTAGATAGGTACTGCCATACCATTTTCAAGAGTCCTTTATGATATAAATGTAATTCCAAAAGCAACAAACAGGTGAAAGATAAAATCATTGCAGGCAGCAGGAGTAAAGGTATTTTAGGAAACACTAGATAAAGCAAAGGCATGAAGTATTAATGAACTATACTCACAGCTAGGAGTGGTGAGTTTGAGGGTCCTAAAGCATATATCATATAAAGCTTCATTGTCGAGGACCATGCATTCATCAGCATTCTCAACAAGTTGGTGGACTGAGAGGGTGGCATTGTAAGGCTCAACCACTGTATCTGAGACCTTCGGGGAAGGGAACACCGAAAATGTCAGCATCATCCTATCAGGGTATTCTTCCCTGATCTTAGAGATCAGCAGGGTGCCCATACCGGAACCAGTTCCTCCACCAAGTGAGTGGCACACCTGGAAACCTATAGAAATAAATCACGGAGATTCAAGCAATAGTCAGAACACACCAAGATGTTTATCAAGAAAGTAAAATAAACTCCTTATAAAGTGTAGATTTATCTGTCGCAGATCACCTTGAAGGCAGTCACAATTCTCAGCCTCCTTTCTTACTACGTCTAGAACGGAGTCGATCAGCTCAGCTCCCTCCGTGTAATGGCCTTTCGCCCAATTGTTCCCAGCACCAGACTGGCCGAAAACAAAGTTATCCGGCCTGAAGATCTGACCAAATGGTCCAGTGCGGACACTGTCCATGGTTCCTGGCTCGAGATCCATAAGCACAGCTCTAGGAACAAACCTGCCACATGATGCCTCATTGTAGTACACATTGACACGCTCCAGTTGCAAATCAGAAGTACCAGCATATCGTCCAGTTGGATCTATGCCATGTTCTTCGCAAACAACCTCCCAAAACTTGGAACCAATCTGGTTTCCGCATTGGCCTCCCTGAACATGAAGGATTTCTCTCATTTTCCTGTAATTTCAAATGAATTGGTAAGAAGTAGAGGCATTGACATTTATCATAAACATCCATTAGAATATAAGACAGCTAAATCACTAATAATTTATCGACAGAATGATCTTTGCAGTAGGAACAATAATAAGTACTGTAATTAACACAGTCAACGAAATCAAATTCAAATATTTTTAGTTCGGATATATTTCACACATCATCTAACTAAATGCCTGAACTAAATCTCCATTTTCATAGTAGATCTCGCACCAGATCGAAAAAGCCAGCAACTATATTCACAACAAGAAATCTCACGGATCTCAATCAGATCTGCATATTTACGATAGAAAAGCTTCCAACTTACAAAGACCTGCCTCAACCGAAGGCGATCTGCCGCTACATCTTTCTAAAATTCATCGACGGTTCTCAAATTACGAAAATAGTGTAAAAAATATAACAATTTGCTCAATCTAGAAACACGATCTTCAAACATTTAAAAATCGAGACCTCATTTCCTCAAAGCTTGAAACAAAACTCTATAAATGTAAGCCAAAACAGCGCACCAAAAAATGATTAAAAATAAAATCCAAGCAAATGAAGCACAGATCTGAGCTGCAGTAATACGAAAACGAAAGAAAATTAACCTGTGAATTCGCGAGCTGAACAGGATATTCAACAGGTGATCGAGTAAGAAGTATCTCTACTCGATCGATGAGAGTGAATTAGTGAGAGAGAGAGTGTGTGAGTGAGATGTCAGACCTAAGAGTGATTTTATATCTGTGGACAGAGGCATCGACGGATATCATTCGTTCCCTCTCTTTATGCACGGTTGAGATGGGATCGGCCTATTAAGATAGTGATGTTTCAATTAATTCAAACTTTTTTGTTTTATTATGTGAAAACAAAATTCATTTTTATTCAAATTGGTAAAACTTCGCATCCAAAGCACGTTAGTGATTCATGATAATAATAATTTTTAAATTGAAGATCTAAGAAAAAACAAAATATCATTAATGTAATTAATTAATTTGTTACTTAAATAAGGATGAAATTCAACTCAATTATTAAGACGTTTAGTATTGTTGGCTTAGAGAAATTGATAGGTTCGGGTATGTTTTAAATTTTTATTTAAATATCTATAAATATTCTCTGTATCCAAATAAGTCACCAATAGCTATATACGGAGCGAGTATTTACCATTTATAAAAAATAAGCGTTAACCTTTATAAATAAAATTTGGACGTATTATTATATACTATGATCAAACAAGTAGTATAAAACTGAAGTAGCAAAATATATTTAAAAGAGTTTGAATTTGATTTTGCTCTCCATATCTATATAAAATTATAAATTAATCTCAAAACTAGAAATAAATGACACTCATACAGATTTGCCAATTTGTCACTAGACAACAATGCCCTATGATCAACAATATATAAATGGATCTCTAATCAGGAATGTTCTTCGGTATCATACGAAATTATCTTAGGTTAACTTGTTTATTTTGGAACATCAAATGATTACTAGAGGAGCATTACATTTTAATTTTTGTATCCTATGGTGCCGTTCGGTTGCTATGATAATATAATACCGAGATACAATATGTGATATATAAAGATTGAATCTTGGATAATTTTAAATGTTTGGTTGGAATGATTATATTTATACTTAATAAATACATATTTACGTAAAGACCCCTATTTTTTCTCATCCTATTTACGAGCCAATTAGGGCATCCGCAGTGGTGCGGATGTCCCGGCGGAATTCCCCGCGGAATTCTCACTGCCACGTCATAAGAACTTCCCACTGCTCTGCCACGTCATAAGGACTTCTCACTGCTCTGCCACGTCATACGGAATTCCCTTTGCACAGTGGCGGAATTCCCCTGCGGAATTCCCGACGGAATTCCCACATAAAAAAATTCACAAATTAACCAATTTCCGGAAGTAAAGAATTTACGGAATTAAAATTTTAACGCGGATACGGAGAAAACGAACACACATTATTTTAAAAAAAAACATAATTCATTAAAAAAATACATAATTAATTTTAAAAAGTAAATTTTTTTAAAAATAAAAACCGTCTCCTCACTCCACGGATTCCTCACCGCCGGTTCCCTCGCCGTCCCCGCCGGTTCAACGGGATGTATTTATAGAAAATAAAAAAAAATTAATGCAAAGGCCGGAATTCCGTGCGGAATTCTGTGACAGTCCACGCAATGGCGGACGTCAGGACGGAATTCTGCGCGGAAGGCCGCGGACTTGCGACGCCTTCTTCCGAATTCCGTATCCTCGCGTGTGTGGCCTAATGGCGGACGTTCGCCACGGAATTCCGCCACGTCCGTGGGAATTCCGCGTCGAAGTCTGCCATTGCGGATGCTCTTAGCGCAACATTTTTATAATTCTAAATTTGATTTGATGTAAAATAGCTGTACAATTTATTTTCTTTTTATAATTGATTTTTTAAAGAAAATAGATTTGTCAGAAGATATTTTATTTTAGTCTAAATTCACCAAATTATTTTCTATCATCGTCTTCCTCTCATCTCAGATTCTCAATCCCCAAATTCACATCAATTAGCTCTTCCTTCTGCACTTGTTTCTTGTTGATTAATTTCTCAAATCAATCCAAAAATTCACCCAATTTATAAAGCTCGTATTCACCAAAGATGATGTTCATGCCGCTGCATGTTGGGAGGTCTTTCATAGATGGAACTCGAAGATTATTTATTAAATCCAGTTTTGGCTGATTTAAGAATTTACAGAGCTTGAATTTTGATAACTCAAATTTTTAGATCTTTAATGTTTACAGGTTTTTTATATTTCTTTATTAATCCTTGACTTTATGTTGTAGAATTTAGAGTGTAGGCTTCGTTTTAATTTGTGCACAGAGCATTCCTTTTTCATCATAGAAAAATTAGAACTGTAATGGCTAACAACAGAAAATTCCTGCAGAGTTCAAATTCTGAATTAAGTGAAGGATATGTTGAAAACGTGAAGGAAATAGAGAAGCCTCAAGCTTTTCATTTCCTAAGCCTTTTGGCTTTTCACTCCCAAGCTAACCTCCAAAATGTTTATGAGGTGCCTTAATGCTGAGACTCTTCATGTAGGTACTCATATCCTATAAATAGGTGGAGTTTTGGGAGATGATAAACACGAACAACAAACATTCTCTATTTTCGCTCAAGGTCTCTACATCATAGTGTGCATCTTAGGAGCATTGTCTAGCTCGATTCTCGGAACTCCATCAAGTTCGCCGGTGCCTAGCGGGTTTGAGGTGCTTCTGCACGCTAGGAGGAAGTCGTTTTATCTTTGGGGGAAATACGTCATTCCGTGAGCACTAGCCGAGGCGTAATTTATCTTGCGGAAAGAGGGCTTTCCTCGACTCGACTTATAAATTTGGTTTGCTTTATTTCCGTTGTAATTATCATTCCTCTTTTGTTGCAAGTTTCCTTTCGATTGTAATAGTTAGAGTACCGCCTGTACACGGCTTGAGAATTTCTTCCCACTATTTCTAACAATCGCAAGACAAATTAGTGTACTCTTCTAAGACAGGGTTATACCAATTGAAGTTGGAGGAAACATGGGCACCAAAGCTGGAATGAAGAAACTAACAGTCGCATTGTTCATGGGCTACGAAATGGTTAATTCCCTGAGATCAATTCTCTTGAGAATTGTGTTTATCGTTTGTCAGTTGACAAGCAAGACCAATTTAGACTTGGTAGTAGTGATTGGGATGCATGTGTTGTTGAATATACCAATGCACATATGGTTCAATATAATTGTGTACTTATTGGTGGAGACAATATTGTGCAAATTATTTGAACGTGTTGTTATAAACTACAATGATCACGAGGTGGTCGCAATGGTCTCCGATGTGAACCATGGTAACAATCCAAATGAATGGTTTGTTGATACAGGTGTCACGTGTCATGTGTGCTCTGAAAGAAGCGTTTTTTCTACCTACAAATCTGTTGGAGGTAGAAAAGTACGTATGGGAAACCAAGCCTCTTCTAAGGTGGTTGGTGTGGGTAATGTGTTCCTAAAATTAGGATCTGAAAAAGTTCTTACCCTTAGGGATGTACTGCATGTCCCAGACATCCGAAATAATTTGGTGTCCGACTCACTTCTAGTAAATCATGAATTTTCACTAGAATTTGAGTGTGAAAAGGTAATACTGACCAAGTATGAAAAGTTCATAGGTGAAGGTCACCTAGTGAATTTTGAGATACTTGAAGTATACTATTAACTTTGGGTTGCATTACACAAGATATCCCCAAGTACTTGAAGGGTACTATGATGCAAATTGGATCTCTGATTCAAAAGACTCATTTTCGACAAGTGGGTATGTGTTCACTGTGGGGGGTGGTGCTGTCTCGTGAAAATCAACGAAACAGACGTGTATTGCTCGTTCCACCATGGAATCTGAGTTTATCGCATTGGATAAAGCAGGGGAAGAAGCCGAGTGGCTCAGAAATTTCCTAGAATGTATTCCATGTTGGAAGAAGCCAGTGCCGACAGTAGTGATATACTGTGATAGCCAAGCAGCTATAGGGAGAGCACATAGTGACTTATACAATGGTAAGTCTCGACATATTCGTCGGCGACATAATACCGTCAGACAATTGATCACAAGTGGTGCTATCACAGTTGACTATGTAAGGTCAGTTGATAACTTAGCGAATCCGTTAACAAAAGGTTTAAACCGCGATCAAATGCATAAATTGCTAAAAGGAATGGGACTGAAAACCACATCTTAAAAAGATGATTATAGTGGTAACCCAACCATACGATTGGATCCCATGGGCTTGGTTCAATGGGAAAACGAAGCTATATGAATCTAGTTGTAACACTCGAAAGATTTTTAATCTTCGTCCATTCTTTAGAAAGCATTGAGTGTTGTAACCTGCATGTGGTAGGAGGCTAAGTTTTGACTTTTAATGATTCTTGGAAACCTCGAGGGGGTGGGTATTGCAGGATACCTGGAAAAGAATCACCTATGTAAGTGAAGAAGTGTGGGCCGCTTCAACTAGTGAATCACTTATGAGTCCAAAGTGGTGTTCCATGGCCAGTAAAGGACACAAACGTGAGAACTGATGAGTTTGTAAATAATATTGTGTCAATATTATTGTCTCGGTATACACTAAGCAGGAATGGTTCAAGGCATCACATCCACCAGGCCGCCGGTATGCCCGATAGTGTTGACTATGGAAAGTTCAAAGCCACAAACTACTATTCCAAATGCAATATTGTTTCTCGAGAATTGAGCAAAAGAGTCTGCATACATGCATTTTGTGTCTAGTGTTGGTTTGAGCTTGCAGCGCTCTAACCAATGTGGGGGATTGTTGAAAACGTGAAGGAAATAGAGAAGCCTCAAGCTTTTCATTTCCTAAGCCTTTTGGCTTTTCACTCCCAAGGTGACCTCCAAAATGTTTATGAGGTGCCTTAATGCCGAGACTCTTCATGTAGGTACTCCTATCCTATAAATAGGTGGAGTTTTGGGAGATGATAAACACGAACAACAAACATTCTCTCTTTTCTCTCAAGGTCTCTACATCGTAGTGTGCATCTTAGGAGCATTGTCTAGCTCGATTCTCGGAACTCCATCAAGTTCGCCGGTGCCTAGCGGGTTTGAGGTGCTTCTACACGCTAGGAGGAAGTCATTTTATCTTTGGGGGAAATACGCCATTCCGTGAGCACTAGCCGGGGCGTAATTTGTCTTGCGGAAAGAGGGCTTTCCTCGACTCGACTTATAAATTTGGTTTGCTTTATTTCCGTTGTAATTTTCATTCCTCTTTTGTTGCAAGTTTCCTTTCGATTGTAATAGTTAGAGTACCGCCTGTACACGGCTTGGGAATTTCTTCCCACTATATCTAACAGGATAGAAATGTCCAAAATCTTAATCGGAAGCCAAGATTATTTTTTCGGAGGGGTGTGGCTCTGACTTCTAGTCTTGGGATTATCCATCTATGATATAATCTTGAGCTTGAGTCTAATGAAGAGAACATGAATAGATTAAATCTTGAGATTTCATCCCTCCAACCGAACGCCTCCTATAGGTATATAATATGTATAGCTATCATATAGGGTTCAAGCCCAAAAATCATCCATATATCTTTGAGACCTGTATAAACATAATTACGGGTACGTAATATATCAAAACTTATTCTTATGCTAAACTAAAATAGAACTAATAAATTAGAATAATTAACTGCTTAGATTGCAACATATGGTAGATTTATATAATTTATTTAATATATTAAAGGTAAACTAGAAAAAATCTAAGTCAATCCTTAAAAAATTCAATAAAAAAAATCATAAAACTTAAATTATCTTATTTAACTTTCTCGATTTAAATTATTTTTTCATATAATTTACGAGGATTCTAACGAAATCTCAATTGCATACATTCCGACGAAAAAATCGCACGAAATTATAATTGGAATATTTCTATAAAGTCATTGCATTGCTACGATGCCATGAGTCAATGTTGATATGCCTTAAGTTTAATGTATATAATGTCAAAAAAATTGTAATGTTGTTAAAGTGTGTTTTCAAATTTGGAAACAGTTGTATGTAATGTGCACTAAGTGCAGTATATGAAATGCCCTAAATTCAATGTACATGATGCCGAATAAATTGTAATGTTGTTTAAACATGTTTTCAAAGTCACAAGTAGCTGTATCTAATTCTATAAGTGTAGTATACCTAATGCATGAAGTATGGTGTATGTAATGCCAATAAAGTATTATGTATTTTTAAATTATATGTATGTATAATACAATTATCAATTGAACCATTTTACCCATAATGTCCAAGTCACATATAACTAATGTCGGCGAAAATCCTAGATATCCATCATCCAATTTTTTACCTAAGGGTTCATATTTGGTATTAGTTTTATTACGGTGCATTTTAATCATACCCTCATTAGGGAAATTTTTCGCATTTTTTGTGGTAATAAAAAAACAAGTGTTGGAAGTGTTGGAAATGCATTTGTATATAATGATGATTTTTTTTTTATTGTCACGTATCGTCCATCCATTGGCCAAAACGACTTTGTATACTCAAGCAAATATATGTGTTGGTGTCGTGTGCATAGTGCGTTGCAACAGCGTACTTATTGCCTAAGCACTCATGCACCAAAATAGTCTTCTCTCCTCGAACTCCCAGTTATGCTTGAAAACTTGAAAAGTAAATCTAATTCTGAATATCTCAAATGGACCATGTGATGACTTAGAACATAACGATCCATAACTGCTAGTCAAAATTTTTGAAAGAAGTGTGGAACCAAGAGTGAAAGGACATCTTGACTGTTTGGGGTGACACAGAGATATGTTCCATTGCCAACAATAATACCAAAGGTTGCTGGAGATATTCCAACTGAAAAAGAGGTGATCGATGGTTTCTGTTTCCTCCATGCATAGAACATATCGATATCCTCAATGAAAGCAACATTTAACTTGTGCAATCTCTATTTGGTATTGAGTCTTCCTTGGAAAATGAACCATAGATGAAGTTGAGCTCGTGGTGCGGCGCGGTTCCTCCAATGTATTCGACCTAGGTATGAGGGTGAGCTCTCTTTCTCCATTCGCTTGAAAACCTACTAGACAAAGTTAGATACTAAAAAAGGATTTGACTTATCACCTGACCACACCCTCACATCCCTAATGTTTGATTGGTTCACGGCTACTAGGATGTCACCAACTAAGTCTTCTTCCCGCGCAAATATTTTACTTCTCCATTTGAAATACCATCTCCAGCCTTCTTCTTCCCAGTCCCCCATGTTCTCAATAAGATTTTCATTCTGCATCGGTATCATAAACGGTTTAGGTAAACAATTTTTAAACTCTCAGTCCTTGTCTAATAGTCGAGCCAAAAGCCTGTATACGGCTTGCCACCAACTTTCACAAGAATTCCTTTCTTAGTTGTATGTTGCACTGCCAGGTTTTTTTTTAAGGAGGATCAACGATGGTTCCCTATCTACCCCCCGAAGTGACTCGGACCCCCGACCTATAGGTCGGAGGTAAAGCGTCTTACCACCGAACTGCGCTTCGTTGTCTGGTTGAGTACAAACAAGTAAACTGCCACCCCCAAACATGGGTACAAGGTTAAAATTGTATGTTGCACTGCCAGGTTAAAATTGTTAAAGTCAATGATCTAGCCCTATACTTGTTAGACACTTTTTATCCATCTTCTAGAACTCCATGAGATACTCAATATCGTGGTTGGATTTGACACTTTCCTTCAACAACGGATTTTGCTCTTTAGTGAAACTCCACCACCATTTGAATAATAAGGCATAATTTCTAGTAGAGATATCACCCACACCTAAGCTTCCATAATTAATTAGTTTTTGAATGGTTTCCCAAGCTATGAGATTCCCTTCCTTGTCATCGTCTTTCTTTCCCTAAAAAAACATATTTGTGTCTATATCGTCTTTCTTTCCCTAAAAGAAACATATTTGTGTCTATGCAATATGCACACATTGTGAATGATCAAAAGAATGATCTATTTATAATGCAAATTTATCTACAAAAGTATAAATTTAAACGCCTAAATTTGGATAGTTAATTTGGGGTCCATAGCATTACAAAACTTTCATTATGTTGCTATGCTCGATTTTTTTAATATTATTCATCCCATTTTAATAATAAAATATAAAGCTTTATCGCCAACAATAATAAGTCAATAACATATAAAAGGTGAATCAAAGATTCAAAATAGATAACTGTTGGTCTTGGATTAATGTTATTAACCATTCACATTGATACTATATTAGTTTTATTTCAAATTGTGTAATTTGCGTTTTAGTTGGATTTGTGTAATTTCTTATTCATATTATTATTTGTGACCTCAAAACACAAGTACTAATTTTTATCATTGCAAACGGGTTAAATAGGCTTTAAGGTAAAACTGATCTAAACCGTTCGATCCATTTGATCCAACGGTTGGAAAATTCAAAATCAATGAGACCGTTGAAGATTATGAAATTAATCGCCGCGCTCTGTAGCCTTAAAACCCCATTTGCTCTCCCTCTCTTCATCAAGTTCCCTTACTTTTCCAGCGAGAGAGAGAAAGAAGAAGGCAAGTAGCATAAGAAGACGGTTTCAGAGTTTTATTTTCTCCAAGATTTTGATAATGGCCTCAAGGCAGATGGTTCAACAACGTAATTCATCTTCTGCATTTCTTTTTAAAATTTCATTTTTTTTCTTTTTCGCTCCATCTTTCACTGTTTCTTGTTGAAGATGACATGCTTTTATTCGTTCATCTAAAGGGAAATGGATTCTCTCGATTTCACCCTTTTGATCTTAAAAAAGAAATCATTTTTGGGGGGGGGGGGGGTGATGAGCGTGTTGATAATCAAGATGTCATTTCACTGTTTTGGATTGATTGAAGATGGATTCATATTCTCTTGATCCTTGATTTCACCCTTTTGATCCTAATTTTTGGTTGGGAGAGGTGATCAATGTATTGATAATCAAGATGTCTTATATTCCTTCTCTCATTTCTTGGATTATTTCCTTTTCCTTCAATGAAATCGAACCTTGCTTCTGTGAATTTTACAGAGGAGGCGGTGCGGGGGGGCGCCGCCGCGAATAAACAGAACAAAGTGGCGGCGGAGAGGAAGAGCCGCCGCGCACTGGGCGACATTGGGAATCTCATCCCTGTTGAAGTGGCTGTTGAAAGCAAACCGATTCCTCGGATTTCTCGACCTGTTACGAGGTATCGTCAATCCTCAGTTAATACCATCTTTCATACTCTCACGAATATTGGGGAAAAAAAAGATGAAAACTTTGGATAGCCCTTGATCATGTTGCGTGTGTGTGTGTGTGTGTGTGTGTGTGTTTTAGGAGTTTTGGTGCTAGAGCACTCGCTAATGCACAAGCTCAAACCAACAAGGTTTTTCCTGAACCCTATTTATTTCTTCTCTGCTTTTGATATAATTCCATTAGTTTATCTTATCTGTGTTGTCTGAATCTTGCAGAATTCACTGGAGGCCAATGCAGCTCTGCCAGAGAAGAGGGCGGTGGCGCATAGGCCGGTGCAGAAGAAAGCTGTGAGCACAAAACCTAAGCCAGAGGAGATCATTGAGATTAGCCCAGATTCAAATGAAGTTCCAGTAAAAGAGAGGAAGCTTCTTAGCAAGGAAATTGAGCCGAAAAAGAAGCTTCCAACTCTCACCTCAGCCCTCACAGCAAGAAGCAAGGTCACATATGTTGTTCCCAAGTTTTTTTCATGTGGAGGGCTATTGCAGTTTCCCCCAATTCTCATGTGTGGTTTCCCTGGCTATTTTGCAGGCTGCAACGGTTGTTGATATCGATGCTCAGGATTTGGGCAATGATTTGGCTGTTGTTGAGTATGTTGAGGAGATTTATAAATTCTACAAGTCAGTTGAGGTATATATACATGATACATCAAAGTTTTTAGGGGTAAAGGAGATTAATTACATTGTACTACTATATATGTTGCTGTTTGTGATGTTTTTATACATTTTGCAGAATGAGGGAAGGGCTAAAGACTATATGGATTCGCAGCCGGAGATAAATGAGAGAATGAGGGCAATTCTGATTGATTGGCTGATTCAAGTCCACTACAAATTTGAGCTCTCTCTTGAGACACTATACCTCACTATCAACATCATTGATAGGTTTCTAGCATCCAAGACTATTTTAAGAAGGGAGCTGCAGTTGGTGGGAATGGGGGCAATGCTCATAGCCTCCAAATACGAAGAGATATGGGCGCCTCAGGTTGCCAGAAGAGTCCATTTTGATTGAACAAAAGTTAGGTTATCTAGGTCTCATGTGATCTTTTGTAGGTGAATGACTTGGTGTGCATCTCGGATCGAAGCTACACCAACGAGCAAGTATTGGTGATGGAGAAGAGGATCCTAGGGGAGCTCGAGTGGAACTTGACTGTCCCAACGCCTTATGTGTTCCTTGCTCGCTTCATCAAAGCATCAATGACCGGTTCTGATGTAAGACAACGTGTCCCCTCAACAACGCATTTCCTAGTATCTTAATCACCTAGTGTGATGAATGATGATTTGATCGTGTTTGTAGGTGGAGAATATGGTCTATTTTCTTGCTGAGCTAGGGATGATGGACTACGCGATTCTTGAGTACTCTCCCTCTATGATTGCTGCCTCAGCAGTCTTCGCAGCAAGATGCGCGCTGCAGAAGTCTCCAGTGTGGAATGAGACACTCAAAATGCACACTGGTTTCGCAGAACAACAGCTCATGTGAGAATCTTGAAACTACCAACCACATCATTAGGCAACCTTAACTTAATGAAATTGATTTTTGTGTGTGTTGATGTTGTGATGAATGATATTTGCTTGTAGGGATTGTGCTAAGAAGCTCGTCGCGCTTCATGCGTTGGCTGGACTTCAGAAACTGAAGGTTATATACAAGAAATACAGCAGCTCAGAGAGGGGGGGAGTTGCACTCCTTCAACCAGCCAAATTTCTGTTGGTTGATTGAAGAAGATGGATGCTTCATTTTGGATTTTTTTTTGCAGAGATGAGCAATCTTGTTATCAAAAAAACTACTACATTCTTGTAGTTACAGAGATATTTTTCATGTCTTCTATCTTCAAGCTTGTCAAAACTTGGTTATTGTAGATAAACGAATTTCCTATATTTTTTGCTACTAATGTGTGTTTAATTTGCTACTACTATTAACATTAGAATAGATAATAAGGATATCTTTTAATTCGTGTACCTAACAATCTATAAACTTTGTACTTGGTTGAATTTATTGTAAATAATTCTCCCTTCTAAGACAGGATAAGATCATCTAACTACTACCACAAAAAATAGATGTTATTAAAGTATCCACTTTAAGCTGGACACTTCCAATAGCCCCCGCCACTTTAAAAAAAATACAAAAAAATAGATGGAGTGTGAAGTGTGTGTGGAGGAGTGGTATTTATAATAAAATTTTCGAAAATAATTATATAAAAAAAGTGTCCGGCCTCTGCTGGCGCGCCTATCGGCGTGGCGAAGCATGCCCGGCGCATCCTCGGCGCCTTCTCGCCGATGGGCCTTCCGTCCAAAAAATGTGTCCGCCTGGGGGTGGACACTTCCCACGTAAGCGCGGCGACGGCGGTTCGGGGGCGGCCGGGGCGCCGGCCCTATAGTGAATGCTCTTATTAATTGCTCCACGGCCATATCCCAATCCTACTAAACTATCGTTGAAATGCATCGAGCTTATTATTTGAAATTTGTATTTATACATGTGTTTGGAAAATGTAAACTTGTAATAAATATCACATGAGTTCTATACAATTTTAGACTATGCAGTTCTATGGACTTTTTTACAAACTTATTTATGCAAGCTCTCGCATTGTCTCAAATTTATTATCTCCATTCGTCCCATTTTAAGGGGAACATTCATGTTCGGCACGAGTTATGCAATTATATTTTGTAAGTTGTGTAGAAAGAACTAAAGAATAATAAATTTGAGATAATAATAATAAGTCTATTTTAGAAAATGTGTTAATTAGAATGAAACATCCTAAAAAATGTGAACATCTCACTTAGAGTGAGACGAGGAGAGTAATATGCATGAATCTTATTTCAATCAGCTAAGGATGTACCACCATTCTGGTTCAGCATTACATCTACCTTGTAACCATACTTCATTACAGGATGTAAAACATAATAATCTCCTTAAATTGGACTTGACAAAAATAGGGAGTACTCCCTGTATCCACCATTTAATCAATCATTTTATCATTTTTGGTTGTCCACGATTTAAAGAATCATTTTACTTTTTTCCACTTTTGATATACAGACCTCACATTCCACTAACATTTTAAACTCACAATGAATTACAAAATTAATATATAAAAAATGGGTGTACATTACACTTACTTTCTCCGTTTACTTTTCTTTCCAAAGTTAAACAATTTTTAAAAATTCGTGCCAAGTAAAAATAACTCTTTGAATGGTGGACGGATGGAGTATATCTGTATACTGAAAGAGGAGGGAAAATGATAAGGATAATTAACCTCATCTGGAGTATGATCCGGTCGGAGACGACACCCTTCATTAGGGAAATCGACTACATTGTAATTTAACATCAGGTCATCCGCAACGCTGTCTCTTATCCGTCTCTTAACCGTCTCATCTCTTAACTATTCATGGGTCATACTGTACTTTTCACTCCATCTCTTAACTAAGAGTTAGCACATGCATCCCTCCATCTCTTAACCATCTCTTAACCATCTCATCCATTAACTATTTATTCAATTTCATTTTTTTATTTCCAACAAATTCAATTATAAAAACACACTTCATTAAATAAAATAAAATTACATTTTAAAATCCTAAAAAAAGCAAAAAAAAACACATAATTAAAATCTAAAAAAATAAATAAAAAAGACATAATTTAAAATAGTAGAAATTAAAAATTACACACTTAAAAACTACTTCGCCGGTGAATCATCCCCCGAAGGCGGTGGCGGTGCACTCAAGCCACCTGTAGGCGGAATACCAATTTGTCTTGCCATATACTCAATTCCGGCAAGATGGGCTTGATATTGGGTAGGCGTCATGCGGGAAGTGTCAGCCATCGTGGCGGTCAAGTACATGGACAATAGAGTGTTCGAGCCCGCCTGGCTTGATTCACCTCGGCCCCTCCTCCCTCTAGCTGCCTTCGCCGCCTTGGTCCCTTGTGGCCGACGGCGCCCACTAGAGGAGCCCCCTGCATCGGTGCCGTGCCCTCAACCTCTTGTGAGGCGTTGCCTGACCCGCCCTCACTAAACGAGTATTGTCCACTCGCCGTGTGCTTCGTGCGTTTCGAGCTCGAGCCCGTGCTGGACTGGAAACCGCCAGGCCACCTTTCAACATCTTTGACTGCCTCCCAAACATCGACATGTTTGAATTCTTTGCTGTTGTCGTCAAAAAAGACTCGCGTAGCCGCTCTCAGAGTGTCGGCTCCACTGGCTCCGCTTTGGTAATTTGCCGCTTCATTTTTGTACACCCCGCAAAATATTTTGACATCTTTGTCGACTCGGTCAAAATGACTGCGGGCATCTTCATGGTGCGGCGGCGGGACCCCTTTGGCTTGTTCTCGTTGTAGGCGTCGGTGACCTTTTCCCAAAAATACTTGCGGGTTTGTTGATTCCCGACGATGGGATCGTACGAGACGCTGACCCAAGCGTTGAACATAGTCATCGTGTCCTTGCGGCTGTATGGATGACGGCCTACATCCTCCTCCTCGGCCGCCTCCTCCTCTTCCTCCACGGCGTCGAATGCGCGACCCCTGGAGCTTCCACCGCCTCGTCCTCCTTCCGGATTGGGTTCATCCAGAAAATCCTCCCTAATTTGGGATAAACCCTGCGATTGCCCATACCTTGGGGCGGAGGGACGAGAGTATGCATCCACATCAAAATAGGGTGGTTGGTACGCCGCCGGCGTCGACGAATCGGAACCGGAAGCACCCAAGACATTGTACATGCCCCCCAGTCGCCAAACGTGTTCAAGTCATAGCCGCCGGAACCGCCAGAGTTTCCATTGCCGGACATTTTGAGATGAAAATTGGAGAGGTAGGATGAAAATTGGAGAAAAAAGAGAGATGAATTGAGAAGAATAGATGGGTGTTTGTGTGTATAATGAGAATGAAAGAGGAGTATTTATAGAATAAAAAATTAAAATATTACCATTTTTAATTTTTATTTATTTATTTATTTTATTTATTAAAATCGAATTTTAAAAAAATTATTTAGTGCATCAGCATGACGACGCCCACTCGCGGGCCGGCGAGTGGGCGTCACGCCTAGCGCCAGCGGTTGCCACGTGGCGCTGGCGCGTGGCGAGACGTCTCGCCAACCCACCCTCCGGGCCGAGACGCCCGTCGAGACGAGACCGAGATGGATGGCTGCATCGTCGTCTCGCTGCAGTCTTGTCTCTCCGAGACGAGAGCGAGACTCGTTGCGAATGCCCTGATGCTCGAAAATAGGACAGTATTGGTTGTAGTACATTGCAAATACGAATACGAAATCTAACCAGAAATTGAGAATTGAATTATCAATTGCAAATGCATTCCAAATTTTGAGTATTCTAATTTCATTCAGTTGACAACTTGCTTCTATTTTTGTCTTTTTTTGTAGTACATTTTTTTGGCATTGTTAAACCCGTAAAATTAGGTAGAACATGCATGTGTCTAGCATAGCAAATAATGTAATAGTGTGTGCAGTTTACTCAAAAAGTGTTTCTCATACGTTATTTATGTTTTGATTCTTTGTGTCATTGATTTACTTTTATACTACTATTATTTAAGTTTTATTATATTAATTGGGTCCATTTTGTAAGTTTGTTGCTAGTTTTTTTCACCCTATACTTGCATTTATAAAATTAAGTGGTACCATTCCTCAAAATGTAAGTTTGTTTCCATATTTGCTAGTTTTTTCACCCTATACTTGCATTCACATAGTAATATTTTTCCTTTGACTCTATAATTGATTTTATCAAACTTTTTCAGTATTTTAATAAAATATCTTATTCTAAGAATATCAAGATACAAATAAAAATGAAAATCATAACTAAGAACACAGATAGGTAAGACAATTTTTTCTTTTTTTAGATACTCAAAATGCTAAGACATTTTTTTCCTGTTTTAGATACTCGAAAATCGAAATACTAAGAATTTTTTTAAAGAAATTTAAAATACAGATAAGATCGAAATGAGAAGAAGAAAAAGGGAGAATTTAGCGTAACGATGAATACTAGGTAGAGTTCACAAGAATCACGTTTTTACAAGAAAATGACAACTTCACTTTGTGAGAGTGTCAACATCTAAGCAATAATCGCATCTAAACCACATTTGATTCCCACATCCAAAACAAACTTACAAATGAAAATGATTACTCACAAAGCTACCAATTTCTCTCTCCAACCCCACCATACCATTTTTTTTTATATCAAAACACAACCAAATAATAACATCACACATATGTTATTGCATATGGGTTAGATAAGTCTTGTGTCACACCATGTGACCAACAAGATTTTTGTAGCAAAATTTATCGATGTCGCAGTCTCCCTCTATTGTATATGGGGTTATCCTTGTACAGTCTAGATAGCTTAGCTAGTGTAACAAAATCACACTTATTTTTAGCTATATTTCATTTTTGTGTATATTATTATTATTATCTATTTAGAGTAGAATCGTGTGTTGAATAGACAACACGATGCCACTCGTTGCACATTGTCTATGTTTTTTTTTCCAATTTCATTATATATCTTCCCTAGTGTTATGTTTCTGTATTGAATATAGCTATTAGATTAATAAATATAAGTGGAAATTCCCATAAGGTGGTAGAATAATAAGGACAAATTCAATATATATAGATAAAAATTAAATTACTCTCCTTGTAAGTAAATTAAAATCGAAGGATCAATAATTGGTAGTACTTATTTGGTAGTAATATCAAAATAAAGTCTAGTTAGACTCTCCTATGGAAGCAAATTTGGATTCCAATACTTGCCATTTTTCCTTGAATTTGAGTTACTCATATTTACATTTTTCAACTTCAACTTGCATTGCTTTATTCAACCAAATTTAATCCATTTTTTTAATAAAGTATTTATTACTCTCTCATTTTATTTATAATACTCTCTCTATCACATATTAGGAGTCACTTTGACTTTTCGGCACTCATTTTATAAAAATGATTATAAATAGTTAAAGTGAAGAAATGGTAAAATAAGGTAGAGATTAATTGATTCAAAATAATAAGCATTTTGTATATATATGAAGAGGGTTGTTTATTAGGTTGGATTATTGTCACAAATAAAGGTAGAAATTGTATAGTACTATTCTCTATATTATTCTCTCTCTTCTTTTTCTTACTTTATTATTTCTCCACATTAACTATTTATTATTATTTTTATTTAAATTAGAAAGGTTAAACTAACACCTAATATGGGACGGAGGGAGTGTATATAATTTGAGAAAATCGGGTTTCTAGGGCACTTTACCTTTAAAATAACGCAAATGTACCCATTTTGTTAACAATTCCATTTATGGGAAAAACGCCGATGACATTGGCGTTTTTATAAGTAAAAACGCCAGTGAAATTGGCGTGTCTATAAGCAAACACGCCAACTATGTTGGCGTTTTATACTTGTGCCGTATTTTGGCCGTATTCTTTCCAATGATCATTACGTTAAAACACGCATTGGTGTTGGCGTGTAGTATATAAAACACGCCAATGACATCGGCGTGTTTAAAAGGAAAGACGTCAATAATATCGGCGTGTTTAACCAAAAAACGCCAATTTGAGTGGCGTGTTTTAACAGGCTGATATAGCAGCCTCCACCCCCAAATCGCGAAAACATCACAGCACACCACACTTTGCGATTTTTCTCCGAGCAGCGCCAATCTTCGCGAATTCGCCCTCCTCTCCGTCATTTCGCACTCCATTCATCAATCGGTGCTATTCTTCTCCAGATTCATATATTTTCTTCGGTTAGTATGCTTATCTTTTACAATATTAGTTGAAATATTGTAATGGGTTGTGAATTGAGTTGAAATATTATGCATTTTGGATCGGTTGAATGACATTATTGTTGATTATTATGTTGGATTGTTTGGGTTTAAGTGAATTTGTGTATAAAATTGATTATAAACCTAAACCCTAGGGTTGTTATAGCTAAAAAATGGGCAAATTGTTTTGGTTGATGTATGTTGATTAGTTTGAATTGTTAAATTTGTTTATATTGTTAGGTTTATCAAATTGAAATTGGACAAATTGAAATTGTTAGGTTGGACAAATTTGTAATTGAAATTGTCAATTTTGTGTAAATGAATTGTGTTATGATTTTGGGTGTGAAATGTTGTGTAGGTGAATTTGTGTATTGTGAATTATTTGATTTTGGTGTTCCATTTTGTGAAATTGGATTAAATTGTATGTAATTATTGAATGATGTGTAGGTAAATTATGGCATCATCTTCGACTTCTGCTCGTCAGCTTGCGTGTGGTCCTGCGGATCCTTCTGTACTGTATCTTCAGAGACAACACGTCTCTAATAACATATGGGCAGTAGTTCCATCCGAATACGTACGCTGCCGACGATATGAAGGAATAATTTGGAATGTTCCCATACATCACCGTGTTTTGGCACTAGTGGACCAGATGGGGTTCGGCGGTTTATTGAGGTGTGGTCAGCCAAAGGAAATTGACCACCATCTGATCACCGCTTTGATTGAACGTTGGAGGCCAGAGACTCACACGTTTCACTTCCCAGTCGGTGAAGCGACTGTAACATTGGAAGACGTGGAGGTTTTATGGGGCCTGAAAGTTGATGAGAGGCTGTGACGGGTTGCATCCCCCCGACACAACCGGGATATTGGCAGGACAGGTGTTTGGATTTTCTAGGATTCATACCGGACGCATCCGAGTTGAAGGAGATGTCTTTTAAGCAGACAAGCTTATCGCGTCAATTGAGGATTGAGCTGAATGATGAGCACGAACACAACATATATGCTCAGCGGGCTCGTATCTACTGTCTGCTATTACTTGGTGGTCTGATGATCCTGAATGCCACCGGAAAAAAAAATTTGTTCTTCTACTTGCAATTTTTCATGGATATACAACGGTGTTCTACCTATAGCTGGGGTGGTACGACGCTTGCTTGCTTGTACCACAATTTGTGTGAAGCTGCCGTTGCTAAGAGGACGGATGTCGGGGGAGCCTTAACTCTATTACAGCTGTGGGCTTGGGAGAGAATCCCAAATATTAGACCGAGGATGCTAGATCCCGTGCATACAGACTATCTACCATGTGCAAGCGCGTAAGTTGTTCACTAATTCATTTTTTAAGCTTTATGTTCATCAGTCTTCGTGTTATTCGCTCATAATTTACATTTTGTAGATGGAATGGTCCGGCGTCATATGTAAAAGCACCCGGACATTGTATTGAAAATTTCCGAGATCAGTTCTCCATGATGCATGCCAACCAGGTACTTCATATACTTATAAATTATTTTTTGTTTGTTGTTTTTTATTGAAATTAATTTGAATAAATTTGTGTTACATGTAGTTTATTTGGATGCCTTATCTCCAACGGCAGTTGCCGGAAAGTTGTGATGCCGGTCGTCCTGTATGGATATCGATAACAACGCTTATTTGCTGGAATCTGGCTGAGCCACACCTGCTACACCGAGTGTTGCGCCAATTTGGGATTGTCCAACCGTATATCCCGCAACTCCCCCGGTTCCACGGTACTGATTTTGCGAAACAGGATCGCCGTGGAAAAGCTGGTCGAAATTGGGTTGATTGGCACGCCAATTATATACAGGAGTGGGACAACAGACACTTTTTGGTGTGGACTAATCTGGAGTACAGTGATGAGCCCGTTGCAACCGAAGAATATATGGATTGGTTTCGGCAGATAACTGTTGTGTATTTAACCAAACCCGGCGTGCATGCTGAACAGGGCTTCCACGAAACGGCATCTTCTCATAGATTCGCGGTAAATTATTCATACTTAACCAAATCCTAGTTAATTATTTAAATTCATATTATGATATGTATTTAACTTTGATAATTGTAGGTGGAGACACTTCACAACGTGCGCCACTTTCTAAGTGGCCAAGATACGACAGAACATCCGGCTTTGGGAACCATTTCGAGGATGATTGAAGAAGGACTGCGGATATCCGGAGAGGCTGAGCTGATGGACTACCGTCCTTCGCAGCGCTCTGCAATGGACGTGGACGTACCAGTAAGGCAAAAGGCAAAACGACGAACCAAAAAGAAACCCGCCTGCGGAGAGTCGTCATCTCAGCCCGTACACCGCTCCGATGACGATTTTGTGGAACCACCTCCACCTACATCTGCAGTTCGAGGCCGTCATTCTGTCAGCCACACCGGTGGTACCGGCGACGACATTGGCCTCAGTGATGTCCCCACTTCTCCACCGCGGTCGTCTGTGCAAGATGACATTTTTGGGGTGGATCTAGAGAACGCTGTTGTTCAAGATACTCCTCCCTCAAGGATCCCTAGATCTACATCCAAAATTGGGAAGGGGATACGGGGTTTGTTTATGCGGAAACGGCGAGATGATTAAACTAATTTGATACTTTGTATGGATATTGGTTGTTTTTCATTGATTTGAACTCGTTATATTAGACGATTTGATAAATCCTCTTTTTACACGTATTCATATTGATATTTTGAACTCTTTATATTACTTATTGGTCGACGATAGGAACAAACACGCCATTCCCAGTTGGCCTTTTAGCCGTACTAAGATTTTGTATAAAACACCAATATTATTGGCGTTTTTACCTTGCTAAAAATTTTGCCAAATTTTCCTTCGTTGAAGCGGACATTCTGCATAAACACGCCACTGTCGTTGGCGTGTTTAAAAAGACGCCAATAATATTGGCGTTTTTAGTAGAAAACGCCAATATAGATGGCGTTTTTACCTTGGGAAAAATTTTGCCAAATTTTCCTTCGTTGAAGCGGACATTCTGCATAAACACGCCACTGTAGTTGGCGTGTTTAAAAAGACGCCAATATTATTGGCGTTTTTAGTGGAAAACGCCACTGCCGATGGCGTTTTTACCTTGCTCAAAATTTTGCAATTTTTCCTACGTATGAGCGGACATTCTGAAATAACACGCCACTGTAGTTGGCGTTTTTAGTGGAAAACGCCAACAGGGATGGCGTTTTTACCTTGGGAAAAATTTGGTTTCGGAAAATTTTGACGAGTAACACGTTACAATGCTCAATTCAATAAATAGCCACAATTATAAAGAATAAACAGAACAATGTTCAATTCAACTAAATAGTTGTTACACATTCAATTGTCTCGCCTTCTCCGGGTAAAGAAGCTACGGATACCCTTCCCGATTCTGGCGGTGGAGAGTCTAGACGGAGGAGTATCTTGCACAACGACATTCTCTAAATCAACCCCGAAATAATCGTCTCGCACAGAAGACCTAGGTGGAGAATGTGGGATATCACTGAGCCCAATGTCGTCGCCTGTACCACCAGTGTGGCTGACAGAATGCCGACCTCGAACTGCAGATCTTGGTGGAGGTGGAGGCATAAAATCGTGATCGGCATCATCAGTGTGGCTGATAGAATGACGACCTCGAACTGCAGATCTTGATGGAGGTGGAGGCATAAAATCGTCAGCGGCATCATCTACCAACTGAGTATCCATCCTTGAAGAAGCATTCGGGCAGTTGCGTCTGTCGTGCCCTGGTTGACGGCAATGTTTACATCAGCGTCGGGCGCGTGGCTGGTCAGCTTCACGGACATCCATCTGATTAGGAATCCTAGTAGTACGATATCGACCTCGACTTTTAGGCATTAACTGGGCTCGTGAACATTGCAAAGTCCATTCAGGCACAGCCCAATAATCTTGGTGTCTGATTGGATTGAACACCGTAGAATACTGGTGTACCCAAACACTTGTGCGGTATACGTTATCAACAAGCGACAGCATGGGCTCGTTTCTAAACCGCGCAACTGCCGCTGCATGTGAACATGGAAGTCTCCACATCTGCCACTTTTGACATTTGCAGTTCGACTCCAAGTACTTTACCTTCCATTTATTACCGCCATTTCCACCAATTCGACGCTTTGTTCGAACCACGTAAAACCCTGCAATTGTGTTTGGGACCCTCACATTATGTAATTGACCTTTTACATCATTTTCGCACACCTTTTCATGGGCCCACGGGGTAAGTGGTGTGGCACACTGTGTTGATGCACTTGACCGCTCATTAAACCATTCTATTGTCCTCCAAAATATCAGATCAATGCAAGCTTTAATTGGGAGTTGTCTAGCGCCTCTCAACACATTGTTGTAAGATTCCACCATATTAGTGGTCATCTCACCCCATCTTTTGTGTTTGTCATACGCCAAACTCCATTTTTCTAACTCCACGGCATCAAGGTATTGCACAGCCTCGTTGTTGATGGTTCGAAGTAAACGACGTCTGATCTTAAACTTGCGTTTCTTTGTAGCAATACCAATTTTCCAAACAAGTCTTTTTACCATGATGCCTTTGTGAATCTGCAAAACATTTTTTCTAACATGTACCAAGCAAAATCTGTGATGCCCCACATTGGGTTCTTCTTTCCATATGGGAGAATTCATTGCATCTATGATTCCCACATGCCTATCAGATATTACACATATTTCATGCTTGGCTACGTGAAGTCTAATACGTTCCATAAACCAATTCCAACTTTGTATGGTTTCCTCATCAACAATGGCATATGCAATAGGCAAACATTTCTTATTAGCATCAAATCCAACGGCAATAAGAATTTTACCTCGATATCGTCCACGTAGATGAGTTCCATCAACGGTTAAAACTGGTTTGCATAGTTGAAAAGCCTCCACAGCTGGACCAAAAGCCCAAAATACGTACTTGAAAACCTTGTTCATACCGTTGCTTAATCTTTCATCATGTAACCATTCGACAATTGTGCCAGGATTTTGTCTTTGCAACTCATTCAAATAACCTAGTAAAACTTTGAAATTCCACTCCCACGAACCATACACAAGCTCAATAGCTGTCCTCCGAGCATACCATGCTTTCTTGTAACTAACTTTCACATGATATCTATTTTCAATATCCGCCACAATTGCTTTTACCTTGTAGCAAGGATCGTTTTCTATCTGATGTCGAACACTCAACGCTATCATACCCGACGAAAGATTAGCGTGCTCATTATAATTACGATCCCCCATGCAAGTATGAGCAGTGCTAAACACTCTAATTTGCCAGTGTTCATCATGCTTCCTCAATGTTGCTCGACACTCCCACAAACATGGCGGTAAGGACTTATCTTTCGGATTTCCTTGTGGCCACTTACAAACTGCATGCCATCTCTTTCCTTTACTTTCAACAACTGTATATTGTCGGATTTTTTCCAAATGCCAAAAAGTCACAGCTGACTTCAATTCCAATTTGGTTTTAAATTTAGTATGCAAACCGACATTGCTCGGATCTTTTTCACTCCAATAATGCACATTGAGATCATCAGACTTAAAGTTTTTTGGATCAAAACTATCATATCGACCTGGTAAGGTGCGAAAATAGTTCATACCAGGCTGTGGGAACTGTGGAACTACTCTTTCTCGTACTACTCTTCCTCCAATTGATGTTTCTCCAACCGGAATGGATGTTCTTGGAGCAACAAATTGGTCCTCATCCGACGAAGCACCATCTGAATCTGTACTATCCGGATCGACATCTTCAGAATCATAAGGTGATTGTGGATCAAGAAAGTCGGCTTTATCAGGACCAATTATGTCCTCAACCACATCACAGTTGTCACTGTCCCCTAAATGCACGCCACCAATATCAAAATCTTGTGTTGTATCGAAGCATGGTTCTTGGCCTCTCGTTGACGTACCAACATCAAAATCTTGTGTTGCAGCGACATATGGTTCTCGGCCTCTCGTAGACGTACCAACATCATTACTCATGAGATGATGACTATGTTGTTGAGTAATTGACGAATACTCAACATACAATTCAATTTGACCTCCTGGAGTCATACTCTCACTAAACATTAGTGGCATGTATACTTCTTCTAGTAAAATACCTATATACGTGATTGAAGATCCATAGAATATATGACGTTTCCATACTATTTGAAGTTTGTTTTCAAATATGTTTATCCTCATTCTTTCACAAATTGTTTTCACAAGCTTTTCGTAGGAAATACTTTCATCCAACATAATCAATCCTTTTGCAAAAGGAGGATCATATGAAATAACTGTTCCGGGAATTATATTTCCACCCCAATATAAATGGACACACCACGTCATACTATCTGAATTAATGTCAAACACAAATATTGGTCAAAAATATTTCTTTACAGTACACTAAAATATATACTATCATAACAACCTATCAAATATGTGTAAAAAATTAGATATACTACAACATATAATACCATAATAATTGGTCAAAATATTTCTATTAATTACAATACAATTTATAATACTATAACAATCCATCAAATAATTATATAAATTACACTACAATATATACTATCATAATAATCCATCAAATATTGGTAGACTAATGTTTGGAAGAATGAGTTAAAAATTAGCTATACTAACCGATTGCGAGTACTAATATTTGGAAGAAATGAGCCAAAATAGAAATCTACACGCTTCAATCCACCACCGGGTTGACCCGACCAAGGCAAGCGTTTTCGCGTTTTTCAGCTTTGGGAAGGTTTTTCGCGTTTTGGGGAGGGAGGAAATGTGATTAGGGTCTGCGATTTTGGGGGAGATCTGAGAAATATAGTTCAACCCAAAAACGCCAATCAGATTGGCGTTTTTTACGTTAAACACGCCAATGACCTTGGCGTTTTATATCGTAAAGACGCCATCCAGATTGGCGTGTTCAAATTTAAGTAGTTTGGTAAAAATACGAGCAAGATACGGTCCCTATGTAAAACGCCAATTATGTTGGCGTGTTTGCTTATAGACACGCCAATTTCACTGGCGTTTTTACTTATAAACACGCCAATTTCATCGGCGTTTTTCCCATAAATGGAATTGTTAACAAAATGGGTACATTTGCGTTATTTTAAAGGCAAAGTGCCCTAGAAACCCGATTTTCTCATATAATTTCTACCTTTATTTGTGACAATAATCCAACCTAATAAACAACCCTCTTCATATATATACAAAATGCTTATTATTTTGAATCAGTTAACAATCATAATTTTATATATCTAGATCTGTTGAAATAAAATATATTCAACCTACTCTAAGGCGACTCCACGCACCAGTGACCAATGGATTATGTATCTTTTGCCCACTTAATTAAATTCTTATTAGGTCATCTTATCTTTATCACTTTATCCTACAAGTACAATTTACGGCCTTATTTTTGTCACAAACTCACAATTAGAGCATCTCCAATAACAATAACTCAGCCACAAACTCATCCTGCCACATCAGCAGTACTAAAACTCCTCCTGCCACATCATCAGCACTAAAACTGGACAAGCAATAGTCCAACCATAATAAACAAAATTATAAAAATAACAATCACACAAAATACGGAATTCAACTTACGACACAGATACGAGAAAATGCAATAATTTCATTTAAATTAAAAAAAGGTACATTAAAAAAATTAAAAAATTACAAAAAAACTAATGTCGTGCAGTCCTCCGCGCCCACAACTCTTCAATGGTTTCGAAAAATAAATAAATAAATAAATAAATAAATCTCTCTCGCCGATCGCTCGCCGATCTGGAGCCTGCAATGGCGGCCAGGAGATCGGCGAGCGCATCGCCTAGCGCTCGCCATTTTTCTCGCTATTTGGCGCTCGCCGGCTGCAATGGTTCGGCGAGCGGACCGGCGAGCGCCAAGAATCGGCTAGCCGGTGCGCTCGCCGCTATTGTAGATGCTCTTATATACTCCTACTACTATCAAACTCATTCAACGAGTCTGAAATCCACGCGCCGAATTTTAAACCCAGAAACTAAATTTTGGAAAATTGAAATGAATAGAAAAATAAAATATGGAAGCGTATTGAGGAGATATAGAAATTTATTGGAATTTCAATTTATAATATTAATATTTGGAACGATTACAGTATATATTTTCGTACAGGCAAACAAATAGTAAGTCACACCAACAAACTTCTTTTCTTCTTTTGTTTGGAAATTGAGGCCTTGGCTACTTCACCTCAAAAAATTTATAAATACTTATGTTTGAGTGTAAAAAAATGTAGGATAATTACATTATTTATTATAAAATATTTAAATAGGAGTGATATTGTTTATGTTGATATCAAAAGTGTCAAGTTTGCAAAAAATATACTTCACCCGTCCAAAAAAATTACTCCTAGTATTTTCTCCATCCCAAGATAAGCGAAACGATTGTTTTTGCACTCGTTTTAGAATCAAACTCGTAACTAATTTGCAGTTGTTTGAGTCACATCTTCTCTACATTATTATCTCTTTTACTTTACTTTTTTTCTACTGTAACTATTTTATACTCTCTCCATACCTCTACAGTAGGAGCGTTTCCTTTCGGCACGGGATTTAAGAAAAACTATGTTAAGTAAGTTAATTATGTTAAGTAAGTTAATTAAGTTAATGGATAATAAAGTAGAAAATTTAAAAAGTAGATAGATGAAGAAAGACTAGAGTGAGAGAGAGTAGAGTAAGAGATAATGAAAAGTTGTTGTATTTTGAAAAAAAATGAAATGACTCAACTACAGTAGAACCAGTGGCGAAGCCACATTTGGGCCCGGGCCCATGATCCCCCCATCAATTTCTATTTTACCTATATATTATATATGTAAACTAAAACTATATGTAAATTGGATAGTGCAGTTGGATGGGGAATATGTCTCCTGTTTGCCTGGCTTGAATTCAATTCCCATTGGGCACGTTACATCTTATTCTCTTCTTTCTTTTTTTGTGCAACTTTTTTAGTTCTATTTATACAACTTATTTTCCTCATTCTTTCTATTAATGCAAACTTTTTTTATTCTTGCATATGTTTATGCAATATAATGTGCATATTTTTCTTTCTAAGTGCTCTCTATTTTTTGAAATATAATTTCTATTTATTCTCTTTTACATCATTAAATATGTTAATATTAATTCTTTATCACTTCATAATTGTTTTCTTCCATTATTATACTCATAATAAAAAAAATTGAAAAATAATAATTATATTCTAGATGTTATAATTATATTTTCGTTGATATTTTCTATGGGACATTTCAATATTATAAAAAAAATCATTTTCATCCATTATACATACGTAAAAACTAAAAATATCAATTATTTCGAGCTTCCGACGTCACGAACACCAAAAAAATCCTATAACTAATAACAGTAATTTGGGTCCCCCATCATAAAATTTCTGGCTTCGCCACTGAGTAGAACAACCTAAAAAGGAATACAGCTCAGCTACAAAGAGACGGTGAGAGTATCATTTTCAGAAAATGAGTGCGAGAAAGAAGTATCACGCTTATCTTGGGACGAATGAAGTATCATTTATAGAAGATACAAATATTAATACGCAAACAGTAAAATATTAAAGAGAGTAACCAAGTAAAGTAGTAGAAGATAGAATGAAAAAAAGTGTTGCAATTTTTCAATAAATAGAAAATGAGATTAATTTCTATGGACGAACCAAAATAAATAAATAATTGACTAATTGACCAAAATAAAACCGTGAAAGCGAGCCAAAACCGTGAAAAACTGTCAGAAACCTGCGGTTCAAAACCGTAAAAAACTGCAGTTCGACGATTTTTGAAACCGAAACCAGCAGTTCCGAACTGTAACCTCCAGTTCCGGAACCGTGAGCATCTCTACTGCCATCATTACACGAATGTCTATATGAGTTTTCTCACAACTCCGCCACCCATGATTAGCCCTAACAAGATCTTGTCGGACACATTGGAGCAAACTTTGGTCAACGAAGGAATGATTACAATTTAGATTATTTAATTTATCACTTTCACTAAAACATAATCTTAGAATTTTAATAAATTTTATATTTTAATTAAATTGAGATGAATAAATTACTCTCTTTGTCCCACTTTAAGAGTTCCGAATTTTCATTTTAGTCTGTTCCTCAATAAGATTCCAAGTTAGAATATTTCATAAATGATAATAGGTCACACATTCCACTAACTTCACTTCATTCATATTTTATTATAAAATTAATATATCAAATGTGACTCAAACTCTCACTACCTTTTTTCACCAACTTTTATTTACATTTTTTAAAATTCACACTGGACTAAATTAGGACTCTAAAATAAAATGGGATGAAGGGAGAATAATATAAAAAAGTAATAAAAAATAAAAAGGTGGAATCTATAAATCGTTAAGGAAATGAATAGTGGGCTAGGGCGTTAATTTTTTAAATAAAGAACGGTGTAAAAAACTGTGGATCCATAAATGATAAAGAAAATGAATGATTTAAGAGATGTGATAGTCGATAACCTTATGTACGTTATTTAAGTTATGCCAAAATTATATTAACATCACTGGTTGCGTCTCTCTTTAGGTTTATAGTTGACATAGTAAAGTAGTAAACCATAATAATATAAGTAACTCAGCAACTATACTTTTAACTTTTCTAGCAATATATGCAGTTTATTAGTATAATACTCTATCCGTCTCATAAAAATATGTGCATTCCATTTTTAGAAAGTTATATCAATTCAATAATATAGGTCCAACTATCCAGTAACACTTTAACTATCATTTTCCTCATTTCTCTTACTTTACCATACTATTCTCCTCATATGTCTTACTTTATCAATTTTATCTTAATTTTCATGGCATATCTATTGCCCAGAAGGAGGGAGTAAAAGCGAAGTACATAACCATCAAATTTTGAAATTGTCATAGTAGAGACTAGACACGTCAATCTTTTTTTCCGCCTAGTAATGTCACATATTCCATAACATGTAATTGATGTAAGTTACATGAAACAAAATATATATATGCTCAATTAGGGCACCCGCAACGCGTCACGCGGGTGTCCCGCGTTCCGTTACGGAGGAACGGGACGGCGGCCAGACGCATTGCAGCGCTCCGTCCCGTCGTCATCCCGTCCCGTGTTCCGTCCCTCCGAGACGCGTAACGCGACGTCTCACCACGCGCCGAGGCGACGTGGCGAGCTCCCAGGCCATGCGTGACGCCCACTCGCTGGCCCGCGAGTGGGATTCGTCACGCTGACGCAATAATTCATTTTTTTAAATTCAAATTTAAATATTAAAAAAAATTAAAATCCAAACAGTAATGTTACCAGTTTATAGTCGTTTTCAATTTTTTTTTATTTTTTTACTCTATAAATACTCCTATTTCATACTCATTTCACACACAAACACACATCTATTCCTCTCAAATCCTCTCTATTTCCACTCCAATTTTCATCTCAAACCAACTCTGTTTTTCTTCTCCCAAATTTAATCAAATTAATGGATCATTTTGAGCAAATGCGTCAAATAACGGAACAATCACTTGAAAAAGATCGACGTCGGGAGGCAGAGGAAGCCGCGCCGCCCCAACGACGCTCCCGGACGTACATCCATCGTAACCGGGAGGAAGCCGCCACAAGGTTAGTACGCGACTACTTCTGCGATAACCCGGTTTGGGGAGATACCTACTTTTGTTGCCGTTTCCGCATGGGGAAACCACTATTTCCCCACATCGCGAATACTTTGGCAGCTCGGGAAGAGTTCTTCCGGGAAGGGTTCGACGCGGTCGGCCGTCCCAGCCACACAACGCTGCAAAAATGTACTGCAGCAATCCGTCAGCTTGCGACTGGACAGACGGCCGACATGTTCGACGAATACCTCCACATTGGAGACAGCACTTGGCGAATGTGCTTGCTCCAATTCTGCAAAGGCGTCCGGGCAGCCTTCACCGACGAATTTCTCCGGAAGGCAAGCACGACAGATTGCCAGTTCCTGCTCGACCTGCACGAACAAGTGCACGGGTTCCCCGGGATGCTTGGTAGCGTCGATTGCATGCACTGGCAATGGAAGAATTGCCCGGTTGCGTGGAGGGGATCCTACACGAGCGGCCACAAAGGTACCCACCCAACCGTTATACTCGAGGCCGTTGCCGACTACCGGCTATGATTGTCCAAGACGAAGGACCCGAGGCGGGAAATTGGTTCGACCCCGAATCCCCCGGAAGCTCAACCGCAAGTAGTCCGCCGCGAAGTGGAGTGCATCCGTCTATACAAGAACGGTTGTCTATTCGGGCAAGGACACGCGACTATAGAGCCCACACCCAACTCCAAGAGGATCTAATTGAGCACATTTAGGAAAACTTTGGCGGAGGAAATTAAATTATGTAGTTTTAATTTTTTTAGGATTTGTATTTATGTTTTTTTTAATTTTTTACGAATTTTATGTTGTAATGTTATTTTATTGTTACTGAACTGTGTTTTTTATTAATTGAATTTGTTGGAAAAAATAAAAAAAAATGAAATTGAATGAATAGTAATTTAAGGGACGGGGGGTTGCAGGTTCCGTCCCTTAGTTAAGGGATGAAGTAAAAAAGTATACTGGGGGCCCGCAAATAGTATTTTAAGGAACGGTTAAGGGACAGTATAGTGACAGCGTTATGGATGATGGCCTTATACTCTAGGAAGAAATATTTCATAGTACACCTGATACGAAGACGACACTTTAGTAAATTTAGGTTTCTCGTAGTACTTTTTAAATCATGTTTATTGAATCAGTGTGATACCAATTTGAAGTACACAAGAATTGATGAGTCTTTACAACTACTCTAGTCTCTAGTCAATATCATCTTTGAATTGAAAATTGGCAAAAAACTTATGAGCTTTAAATATTTAGAGTAAATACCAGTACTACTAAGTAGTATCACACTACGACTTAGTGTTCAATGTATGCAATCGATTATGTTCTAACTTAACCGTAATTGCAAAACAATATTACTACCTTATATTTTGGAAAAATAATATTACTAGTATAGCATCCACAATAGTGGAGCCCAAGTCCAAGGCCAAGCCACCAAACTTGGCCGGGCAAAAAAAAAACTTGTTCACACAATAGTGGACAAGCCCAAACAACAAATTTTTGTTTTTTTTCATTTTTGCTTATATTTTAATTTAACTAGGATAAAAATTATCAAACTATAATAAATAAATAAAAAAATTGCATAATTTAATAAAAACCAAATTCAAACCAAATCTTCATTGTATTATATAGATAGGGGAAAATTATACAAAGAAAATTTTATAAAAACACTAAAAATGAAATGAAAAATTAGGGTTGTTATTTGTGTGGAATGAAAAATGGGTGGAATGGAGTATATATAAGAATTTTTGAAAAATATTAAAAAATGGAGTTGGGCGGGCACCGCGGCTCTCGGCCGCCACAATAGAGCGCCGCGGTCCCGCGCCCAAACGCCCCAGCTAGGCCACCTGTGTGGCGCTCCCTTGGGCGACCCCCCCTCCTGCCGCGGCTCTGTGTGGCGCCAGCAATAGGGAGTCGTGGCTCCCCTATTGTGGACACTCTAAAAGAATTCAAAGTGACCAGACCATGATGTGTCATGCTAAAATGTGACATTTTTTATGTGTCGATAATATGTAACTTTCTACAAAAAAATATATAGTAATAAATTACAATCGGGTTAAAAATGATATTTCAATTCGGTGTTTTAGTAATTTTACATTTACTTATGAATTAAAATGTAATATAGAATAATTATCCTACGCAAACACTTCCGTCATTTCCCCCGATCCGCTTTCGTCATTCTCTTACAAGGCATAGCGTAACAATTCTTCGTTGTCTCGCATATAGAAAAGAGTCGTAACTGCTCTACACAAACACTTTCTTTATTTTCCAATAACATTGTGTCACAACTCTTCGCTTTTTCTCACCTCCCATTTTGATTTCGTATATTTCATCACTATGTTTGCCCCAAAACTCTCTTTTTGCTTTTAATTTTGATTGCTTTCGCACTATTAAATTTGAATTGCAATTTTATTTCATAGAAATTGAGTTGTGTAGATCATTAGGAGAGCTTGCGATGTAGGGAACGATAGTAAAGACTTGAAAAAGAGATTGGGCTCGAAAAGACCATAATCTATTTATTCATTTCAGATATTGACATAATTTTTTGAAAATTTTAGATATTTTTCTGCAATTATATTTACATTGAGATATATCCGTTGTTAGTAATTTTGGTTGAGAAAACAAATGATACCCTCACAAAATACAAAAATGTTAGGGAAGGAGGTTATGGTATAGTCAAACTGAATTTGGATTGTAGTTGAAATTCTATTAAATTAAATTTGAAGTTATAGTACTAGTATAATGTAATTTCAGAATCTTTGTTTAGTAAATCAGAAATTAAGTGAAAGTTGTCATTGACTGTTAATTAAATATTTATATTATTTTTTATTTATATTATTTTTTATTTATATTATTTTTTATGCTAGATATTTTTTGAATTGATATTGTGAGTGTATGTATTGTATATGAAATGTTAGGATTTAGGTGCACGTAGTGTATGTATACTATATTGCGCGTCTAATTTGTACGCGTGCAATGTGAGAGTTTCATTTCATTAAATATAAAGTGATTAAATTAGTTATAATTGATTTAAGTAGTAGTACTACTAAGTACTTACTCCCATTGTCCATGATAGTTATTATTTTTTCTGGATTGTCGTAAAATAGTTGCATAATTTCTTTTATTTTGCAATGATGTTATTTGCTCTCTTATTTTTTCCATCTCATAGTAATTGAGACACTTCATTTTTGTATGTGTTTTTAAAAAAATGATAATAAATGTTGAGTAACGCGAGAGAAAAGTCCTTATTTAAATTATTTATTACTACCCCGTCCACAAAAAATAGACTAATTTTACTATTTTGTGTTGTTCACCAAAATTAGAACAATTTCTAAATATGGAAAATTTTAAACATTTAAATACTACTCCCTCTGTCTTACTATAAGTAAGACATTTCTTTTCGGCCGTTGCTTTGCGAAGATAATAAAGTAATAAATAGTTAAAGTGTAGAGAAAGTAAAGTAAAAGAGAAAATAATATTAAACATTATTCTCTTACTTTATCTTTTCTTTGTTCTAACTAACAACAACCGAAAAGAATCACTTTACTTATAGTGGGACGAAGGGAGTACTATAATATGGACCCTCAATTCACTAAGAGCATCCGCAGCGGTGCTCGCTGGGACAGACGGCGTCCGTGCCGCTGGCGCGGCACCGCTGTCGCTGCTGCAGCACTCCCGCCGCTGGCACGGGGCTGCTCGATGCATCGAGCACGTCCGTGCCGCTGAGCAGGCTACGTGGCGCGTTTGTATTGGCCAACGGATTGTCCGTTGGAAATTCATTTTTTTTTAAAAAAATTGAAAATAATACCAAAAATTTTAAAAAAAAATCAGATTCCCAAAAATATTGCCGTTTTATTACAGTTGTGTCATCCGACAACTTGCTACTAGGCAAACAGCTGACCTCTTCGACGAGTATTTGCATGTCTGTGAGTCAACTGGAATCCTATGCCTTAAAAATTTTTGCGACGGCGTTCGTTCTACTTTAGGTTAGGAATTCCTTCGGGCACCCACCACTGATGATTGTCAACGGTTGCTTCGTCTTCACGAAACAGTCCACTGTATTCCCGGTATGCTTGACAGCATTGACTGCATGCATTGGAAGTGGAAGAATTGCCCGACTGCTTGGAGGGGGCAACACTTAAGCGGCCACAAAGGCGGTGGCCCAACACTTATCCTTGAAGCGGTCGCTGACTACCGCCTATGGATTTGGTATGCATATTTCGGTATTGCCGGATCCTACAACGACTTGAACGTGTTCTATTCTTCACTACTCTTCAATAATGTTTTGAATGGTGTAGCACCGACGATCGACTTCACCGTCAACGGAAATGCATACCACATAGGTTACTATCTCGCCGATGGTATCTACCCAAGGTGGTCGACTTTCGTGAAGATGTTCAGCAATCCGCAAGACCCGAGACGGGTTCTTTTTGCGCAGCGTCAAGAGTCTGCTCGGAAAGACGTCGAAAGAGCTTTTGGGGTCCTTCAAGGCCGATTCAACATTGTGAAGGCCCCATCTCGTCTGTGGTACGTTAAGAATATCGCCGACATCATGTATGCGTGTATTATCTTGCACAACATGATTATAGCTAACGAAGGACCGAGGGCGGCTAACTTTTACGACGAGGATGAAGCCGGAAGCTCAACCGCGAGGTCTCCCCCACGCCGAGGTGTGCATACGACGGTGGGCGAGCGGATCGAAACAAGAAACACAATGCGCGATACCCGAACCCACACTGAGCTACAAGAAGACCTAATCAAACACATTTGGGCGAAATTCGGCCACGAGTTGTGGTTTTTTTAATTTTATGAATTTAATTATGTAATTTTTAATTTTTAGGATTTTAATTATGTAATTTTTAATTTTTAGGATTTTAATTATGTAATTTTTAATTTTTAGGATTTTAATTTTGTAATTTTTAATTTTTTTGTAATTTGTAATAGTATTCTGGGTATTTTAATGCATTTCAATATTGTGGAAATGTTTTTTTTAAATTGAATAATAGAATTGTGGGACCCTTGAGCATGTCCTTGCGGAAGAGCATGGATGTGGTGTTGTGCTCTTGCCTAAGAGCAGGGAGTAAAAAAGTAATAAAAGTGGGTCTGGGCCCACATCCGTGCTCTTTGGCAAGAGTACGAATGTGGATTCTCTAACTATTTCTCTTTTACTTTTTTTCTCTCTCTTAATTTAATAATTGCATATTAAAATTTGTGTTATATATAACTATATTTATTTTTTATGGACGGAGATAGTATTATTATTATTTTTTAAATGTCTCACTTCTTATGGAATGAAAGGAGCAATAACTTTTTCCCTCTCATCCACGAAGAAAAGAAAGAAGCCCGCAGGGGCGTAGCGCAGTTGGCAACGGAGGGGCAGATCTTGCTGCAATGAGTCTGGGTTCGAATCTCACTACTGTCGTGTAGTTACTTCCATCTCTCAGACACAAGTGTGAGGCCTTGGGAGATGTGCTTCTGGCAGCCAGTGGGTTAGGGTCTCCCCTTAACGAGTTACTGCGTACCCTGATTGAATCCCCTCACATAGAAAGATAGAAAGAAGAAAGAAGAAAGAAAATACAATGACTAAGTAAGAGCAATTAAAATAGATACACACGCACAAAAATCAGAAGAGAAAAAGCATCAACAACAGTAACCTTAATAAAAGCTGAAAAGAAGAAAACAAGATCCACCTCGATCACCCCTCCCCAAACCCACCCCCACCCCCACCAACAAACATTTCTCTCTCTAATCTGCTCTATCTCTATCTACTTGAAGATCTTCACCCAATTTTGCAGATTTGTGAGCTCCAAGATTCAACTTTTATCTTGAATTAGAAAAGCAATGAGGGAAGAAGACTCAAACTGGTTCTCAAAATGGGAGGAGGAGCTCCCCTCCCCAGAGGATCTGATGCCCCTCTCCCAATCCCTAATCACCCCCGATCTCGCCCTCGCCTTCAACATCCCCACCCGCCGCCACCACAACGCCCCCTCCCCTCCCCCCCCTCGCAACTCCTCCGCCGAATTCGACTCCCCGGAGGTCAGCGCCGCCGCCCCCGCCGCCTCCGACGAGCCCGCCCGAACCCTCAAGCGCCCCCGCCTCGTCTGGACCCCGCAGCTCCACAAGCGCTTCGTCGACGCCGTCGCCCACCTCGGCATCAAGAACGCCGTCCCCAAGACCATTATGCAGCTCATGAGCGTCGACGGCCTCACCCGCGAGAATGTCGCCAGCCACCTCCAGAAGTACCGCCTCTACCTCAAGCGGATGCAGACCATCTCCGCTGGCGGCTCCGCCTCCGCCGCCGGCGCCGGTGACCCCGCCACCGACCACCTCTTCGCCAGCTCCCCCGTCCCCCCTCACTTCCTCCACCCCGTCGCCCGCGCCGCCGCCGCCTCCGACCACTACCTCCCCTTCCACCAGATGGCCGTCGTCGCTCCGCCGCCGCCCCACCTCCACACCCACCACCAGCAGCAGTTTAGGCATTTCGGAAACTCTCCTCCGAATGGCCAATTCGATCATCCGTACATGAGGCAGGTGCAGAGGGTGGGGGCGCCGCTGCACGGCGCGGCGGTGGTGCCGCCCTATGTTGAGGATTTGGAGTCGTCTACTCCCGCGAGCGGCCGGAAAGTCCTCACCTTGTTCCCCACTGGAGATGATTGAGGAAATTGGGATTCTTCTTCTCTTCTCTTCTCTTTTCCCTTTTGTGAAAATCATGTGATGATTGAATGCTTAAATTACACTCTTTGATTTTTTTTTCCTTGCCAATTAATTTGGTGTTCATTTTTAGGCCTTTCATGCTTTGTTTAAAATGATTTCCCACTTGATTTAGCTGTTAGTTACTTATTGCATAATGTAGGTTCCATTTTGTCAATAATTCAGTTTTATGAACTACTACTAAAGTTGAATCCCTAAATCATAAAAAAGGGGCTTTTTTGCTTACATTTGGTGTTGGAAGATGTTTTTTCTGATGAAATCTTGCTATGATTAGGCTAGATAACTCAATAACTCTTACCAGGGCATGGTAGTTGATTTCACTGCATCTGTATCTGATTCGCCTTCATTTTCCTCGTCTGATTGTGAACACGTATGATGTTGTTGTAGCAAAGCATGAACTGCAGCATCTACATGTATCCTGCCATTGATTGTTGATAATCCTCTCTGCTCCAATCTTTGTTGCTTCGCTTCTAGCTTATGATGAGCTTGCTTATAAGTCTGCTTTGTTAGAATGAATCACCTTACTTATTTGACTGTATGATTTTGCTTGCTGATGTGCAAGATTCTTAGATGAATCCTCTTCTATTTAAATGAAAAGATGAATTATGTGATCTGACTATTTTGTTCATTATCCAGCTTGTAAATTGCTTCAAGATAGACTTCCTGAGTAGTGATCTAGGGAAACCACTACTTAAATGCATAACTAGAGAACACGAATTTAGTTCACTATAAGAGCAATTTAGTTCACTATAAAAAGTGATTTAGTTCACTACAGGAAGGAGGGAACCAAAACGCCTTTACAGTGAACTAAATACTTCACTATAATGGTGTTTTGGTTCACTCCTTCCTGTAGTGAACTAAATCCCTCTTATAGTGAACTAAATCACTAATATAGTGAACTAGATCATTTTGATCCAATGACTGAGATTTGTTCTCTAGTTATACACTTAATATTAGTTATACTTTGATCATCTCCCTAGACTTCCTATATTCATTACTCTCTTAATCTATGCTTCTGAATAAACCCTGCTCCTATATAGAAGAGACAACAAGTGTATATGGGTATCCAATTGAACTATACGGGCATTGGTGATGATGAAATACGAGAAGTGGAGTTTTGACAGATAATATTTCGAAAACCATAACTCTATCAAGGACAATGGATCCAATCGATCCATGCCTTTGAGTAAACTCTGGCCTTGTACAGAGACAAGACGAGCATGGAATGTCTCCAACGCTATGTTGCCTCTTATAAAGTGGTATGTGCTTTGGTGATAATGAAATATGAGATGTTAGTATCATGATAGTTTTGATAAATAGAGAACTATCAATGACAATGGATCTAATCGATCCATTCCTTTAAGTAAACTCTGCTCTTCTACAGGGACGGCGAGCGTGGAATCTCCAACGCTACGTCGTCTTTTTCAAGTACTACTACTATATGAAGTAGTAGTATTAGCATATAATAGTACCCTTTTTTAGACAGCTTCAAATTGCCATATTGTATGGTATAATGTCTATTGCTGATAAGGAAATAAGTACAAGATCCAAAATCCTGATAGATTGTGATGAAAATGAGACTTACACCCTATGTTCGGCAATAGGAGCCTCGTTTTTCTGTTTTCACAATGTAAAAAAATATAGAATCTGAGCAATTTATTGATCGAGTATCCAAATATATCAAAAAGTAAAATCCAGCGGAGAATGTGAAGTTGTATCCAGTAAAGGTAAGTAGATGTTTGTTTAAATAAAAACTATATACGACCGGCATGATTATTGGTTCGAGTTACTTCACCAAACACATCCCATCTGCTGCGCACTTATTTTTATTTTATTTAATCCACCAATTAAAATATAACGACATAAGTGCAATTTCAAACCAGGTTCGCCACTCCGACCACACGTTGTACATATCTTTTAAATTGTATGCAAATAATTACACAATTTTACAACCAACTATGTAGTACATATTATTGTCCTAAAAAACTACTGCATAATTATGGAAAATCTGGATTTCAGTCGCATTTTTTGTTGGAAATATTGCAGTCTTTACACGGGCAACTCTTTCTATTACAAAAGAACAAAAACTAGAAGGTAAATGTAACAATATAAATTACAATGAAAGTAAAGAGATGCAAACTATAGTATTCTTCAAGTCGAGTTGAGGTGACCCTCTCTCCGCAAGACGAAATACGCCCCGGTTAGTGCTCACGGATTGGCGTAATGTCCTTAAAGATGAAACGACTTTCCTCCTATCGAGTTGAAGCACCTCAAACTCGTAGGCTCCGGCGAACTTGAATTGGAAGCGAGAACCGAGCAATGCAATGTTCCTAAGATGCACACTAGAATGTAGATACTAGAGAGAGTAGAGAAAATATTTGTTGTTGGTGTCTTCCATCTCTCAAATCTACACCTATTTATAGGAGAGGAGTGACCATATGAAAGGTCATGATATTAAGGCACCTCATAAACATTTTTGAAGTTACACCATATTGAAGGCCAAAGGAATTAAGGAAATGAAAGGCTTAATCCTTTCTTATTTCCACGCGTTTACAACATTTTTTAATTAACATATTGTCACACTTCGTTTCTGACAATGAACATAAGGATCTGGTTTCGTAACTTGTGCTTCATGCATGTATTTAATAAACTAGTATATTAGACAGATTAGAAGAGTTTTTGTTGATTTCTCACCATTCAAAGAAACATTTTAGAAGCATGGAGTTGTGGTGATCTTGAGGTCAGGGGTTCAAACTTCACCACTTGCTGGGAGACTTTCGGCCTTAATCCACAAATCCGGTCGAGCAGAATTAATCGGATTCGCCAAAGGCGGGCTCAGTACACTTGTGATCAAACCAAAAAAAAGAAAGAAACAATTTAGATTTTTTGCACCCTATTTCTCGGCATATCCTTAGGTTGGAAGCTTATCTTTTTCTAAACACGCCAGTCAACGTAGGTGGCTAATTACATTTACTCCATAATAATTTAAATTCAAGATAAAGGGACCATAATATCAACATTTGGACTATAATTTAAAAGTAACCATGATACGGAGTATTATTCATGCAGAGGCATGCTACTTTTGTTGAATCATATCTAGTGGAGTACCACAATTGTATTTACCAAGGTACAATGTAATAAAACGATCATATTTTGTGACAAGAAAATCCGATAAAATCATCTGTTGGCCTAATTTGAATATAATCTTATAGTAGTAACTATTAACTGTATTATACAATTACTAATTATTCATGCAGAGTTCGGATATGTTACAGTTTGTTGAAAGATAGAAGTCTCATTGTAAAGGAAGTTGGTGCAATGCAACAGAAAAAAGACTTTCATGAAGACACTCGACCCCGTCTCTACAAATCTGGCAACGCACAATACAACACCGATGAATTTATCGAAATAAGAAATATCTGAGATTTGGTCTCTCCCGATGCACATATTAACTTGGTAAAATACTTAAGTTTTCTGCTACAACCTTACAACAAATGGAGAAGAATCAACACAAGGAAACTAAATCACAGGACAAAGTTCAATTGTTGTTCAACACTAAAACCTAAATGAGTTCTCTCCCTATGGTTCCCCAGCCAAATTCCAACTGTCATCGATGGTTCTGTGAGTAATCGAAACTCAGAGGCTGCTGGCAGAAGGGAGCCTGGTATATACAAATGAATTAGTCATATATGTTTCAAAAATAATAGACAAGAGGAGCAGAAGCCTACCTGAAAAAAGCCATGTCTAAGTTGATCATATGATTGTGCATACATCATGGACTGAGTTGGCCATTGCACATACAAGGCATCAGTAGAAGCGGGATTTAACCCCATGGCACAGTAAGGCCCCATCACATGGTTTCCATAGTTTAAAGAACCTTGAGGTGCTGCCATCTGACCATGATGGGGAAATACAGAATCATAATGGACAAACGGAGGCTGGAATTTCTGCATATTGAAAGCTCCTGGGTTGAAACTCTGGTTGTTCGGGAGGCTCCTAACATATCTGTATCATGTATGACAAAGTTAAAATGTAACAGTCAAGGTTTGCATTGACAATCTGTTTAGCAGTGAAACAGGAAGCTTCTAGAGAGAAAATCAACAATAATATCTTCTGGCCAATAACTACCAATAACAAATTACCTGTCATAACTGCGATCATAATCAGGGTCGGTTCGGTCCTTTTCCCTGTCCCTAAGAATGGCTACTCTAGAAGAATTACCTACTTCCCTGAAGAAGGGGCTTCTATCCATATCAATAGCAAGGTTTCTAGAAACTTCATTCTCATTTATAATCGAATTCCTTCCATCAGAAGCAACCTGGAAAGATGTATCTTCTGACTCGGAACTACTTGGACTGCTAAATATACGAGCCCTTGCTCTGTCGTACTCCTCCTTCCTCTCTTCCACGGATCTCACCGGACTTCGTTTAAGCCCCAGTTCATTGGAATTATTTGAGGAGCCTTTAGGTCTTGGTCGTATGACAATCTTGAGTTGATCAAGTTTATCATTTTCTGACTTTTTAGCTAGTACATCAGATAAGCAAACAGCAGGAGACTTACTCTCTGCTTTCTTTATAACCAGAATCCGGATTCCTTGGCCATCCACAGAACTATCCAGAACCATAGTCTGCAAACCATAGTGTTGGGCAACCCGGTGAGCAGCAAGACGAAGGTATGAAGTTGGGAAATGCGGAAACTCAAACTGCTGAATATCAGAACTCTGCAGGAACTTCTGTATATCAAGCTCCATTCGTAGAACTGAAATTCATGTCCACAAAATTATTATCATATACTGGTGTTGATCAAAAGTTCAAGCAAAAGGAAAAGCCATAATACCATAGTGATGACTGCATATTCATACTTGCTATTGCAGTAGAAGGAAGGATATTATCTATACAATAGAAAAGCTACATGCGATTGAAATTAAGCCAATACCAAGAGTTTATCTGCTACAAGCCTATAATGGGCCTGCAGTTCCCCAGATTACCTGCAACATGATTTCCATCAACTTCTATTAAGTAGAAACGGGACCTTATATTGATGAAAATATAGCAATTTTACTCCTATAGTTCCTCTTTTGTGACATAATTACTGGAAAGTCTTCTAAGATTGTAAAGTAGCTTCAACTCTAGTCTTGGACATTTAGTTCAACTGTTCAAGTGTATCTATGGAGATCCTAGAACAGATCTTCTCGCTCTGAATTCGGAAAACAAATTGGCTTGTATCATAATTTCACATAAACCAAAAACATATATATATTGTTACAAAACCAAGGTTGAAGATTCTCTATACGCCACTATCGGTGTGAGTTTTCGCTTTTAATATCCTTTTCTTTATTTTGTTTAACTTTTATTTTATTCAGTTTTAATATCTCTTTTCTTAATCCTTCTATCACTTTTAATGTCTGTTCTTTTTTTCTTGATAAATGATCAGATATTTAAAGACCATGTCACGGTGGACTTGAACCCGAGACCATTGGCATCAGACATCAACCACAGAAATTCAATTCATCAATTTAAGCCCTATATCTATCTTTATAAGTTTTAAAGTTGAATTGTTTCAGAAGATCCTCAAATTTATATGTTAGTATGTTTTAGCTGTCAATAAGTACAAATTTCTTTACAAAACCAACTAAGAAAGAAATCTCAAGGCAAACAGACAAGCTAATTAGTTCTAGCAATTCATTCAGATTCCATACTTATACCATACAAGATTCAGAATGGGATAATCCTAATTTACTATTTCAGCTCAATTTAACTCAAAACTCAGATTTCTAAACCCAGATCTGCATCAATTTGGAACTAAGTTCTCCTACTAAAACGGATTCAACAAAGTTACCTCATATACATGGCTCATGTATCCTAAATAGATCTTAGTCGCAACTACATATACAAATATGCAAACATCCCCAAAGCACAACCAAAAGCATAATAAATAAGACAAAAAACAAAGCATAATTGATTCAATTGAAAGAAAAAGGGAGGCAGGCCCTAACTAGTTAGCCGATGACGAGGGTTCTGGAGAGCCTCGACGAGGAACGGATCCACCATCGAAACGTAGGGCGGCAGCGCCTGGTGCTCGTCATCAACCGCCTTCTGCTCCGATTCAGCCGCCGATTGCGAAGTCAAATCCATAATCCCAAAAATCTACAGAAAAATTGTTGAAAACTACCTAGATTATGGTAGAGATAGACGAGAATTTAGTAATAAAAGAACATACGGTGACTCCTCCGGCGCGCAGCGAGGGGAGAGAGAGAAGGAAGAAAAAATTGAAACCCTTTTCTCGAATTTTCCCTTTGGGTAATTTCCTTCCCACCAATGGAAGAGAGTGGGAATGGAGAATAATGGGGCGGATTTATATGGAATTTTTCTGCTGCGTGTTTTGGGGTTTGGATTTCGCTTTAGGTTTTATTTATAAATCTAATTTTTGACTAAAGTGTTGGGCTTTATGGGCAGCGCTCCAAGCATCCGCGCCCGTCTCGGCTGACGTCTGACCGGTGTACCGGACGTCCGCTATTGTGCAAAGGTAACGCGGATACAGACGTCCGCTGCAGACACCGGAGTTCCGTGGCGATGTCCATACGGACGTCCGCCATTGCGTTGACCACACGGACGTCCGCGCGGACCTCCCGACTATTTTATTTTATTTTTTTCGAAAATTCTATAAATACGGCTCGTCGAATTTCATTTCATTCGCCACACTTGTATTAACGAGTATCTGTCTCTCTAAATATTTTTCTTTCGAAGATAAATGGAGCACCACGATAGTGATTCCCCCGCCACGAGCGAGCCACATGGACCGATCTTTCCCGTTGGCGGAAGTACCCCAATGTCCGCCACGATGTCCGGAATGGCGGGGATGATGCCCCAACCCCAAATGACCGCGGGGATGATGCCTGGGTACTACAACATGTACCCGCCTTGGTAAGACATGATACCCCAAATGCCCGGGGTGAGTGCCGGAATGACCCCAATGCCGGGGATGATGCTCGTAATGCCGGGGATGATGCCGCCCCAGATGCCCGGGATGATGATGCCGAGGATGATGCAGGGCTCGCATGTCGCTGCGGGGGAGTATGCAGGGGGTCCCCCAATCATCGGTGGACAATGTCTATCGCCCCTATATGGATTTACTGTCGACGGAAAACCCCCTGAGTACTCCTCTCAAGACTCAGTTCACCTCCATCGAGAAGGAGTTGGGACTATATCCGATCCGGGATTTTCCCACAGACGTACCAACCGCGACAGGGAGGAGGGGGAGGACAGGGAGAGGGAGGGACGGGGGACGAGGCACTACCTCGCCTGTGGCGGGATACGATGGTGAGGCGGTGGCCGCTGAGGTGGGGGAGGGATCCAGCAGGAAAAAGAGGACCGTCTGGAGCACAGAGGAGTGCATCACGCTTGCGAAGGCGTGGATCAGTATAGTGGAGGATCCATATATCGGGGCTAACCAACATATCGACAGGATGTGGTGGCGCATTAGCCAAAGCTACCTCCAATTCAAACTGCCAGAGGGGAAGCCTCACAACGGAGAGCAATGCCGGAAACAGTGGGTGTTGAACCTGGCGACTCAGCCGATTCGTCGGCATTTACACAAACAACCTCCGCTCGGCAACCAGCGGCATGTCTGCCGAGGATGTGAAGCTTCTGTCTCACCATCAGTTCATGACGTTGCGGAGGGCTTCAGGGAATTCAAATATTGGGAGGTGTATCTTGTGGTGCAGTCTTCGACCAAGTTTACTGCGGGTGTTGAATCTGGCTGGCCGAAGCGGATGAAGATCAGCGCCTCCGGGGAGTACAGTAGCAGTGCTGGTTCCCACGAACTCCCCCCCGCCGAGGCAGAGTTCCCGATACCTTCATTGTCGGCCCGCCGCCGTCGCCCGGTGGGGCAAAAGTCTGCGGAGCGGATGGCGAGTGGAAGCGCCAGCGGGTCCGTCGAGGCCCAATCGGCAGCTCCTACCCAAAACGATCCCGAGCTCCCCTCACTCGCCCGCGTCGCATAACATGAAACCCTATTACGTGCAATGGTTGAATGGCGGACATCGACCGATCGCCATTACATGTCGTCGCTGAAGGATATCATCAATAGTATGCGGCGCGATTTGGGGTTGGGAGACATGGCGGAGAGTGGCGACGAGGGGACTACCGGCAGGGACGACAAGGGTACTGGCGGCGAGGAATCCGAGGAGTGAGACGGCGGTTTTTTTTAACTACCTAAATTTTTTTAATAATTATGTACGTTTTTTTTGTACTATGTATGTTTTTTTTAAAATAAAGTGGTTGCAATTTCTCAGTATTTGTGTCGAAATTTTAATTCCGTAAATTGTTTAATTTTGTAAATTGTTTAATTTGGTGAATTTGTGAATTTGTAAATTTTTATTATTGTGGGAAGTCCGTCGGGATGTCTGCCATTGTGCAGTGGGATGTCCTTATGACGTGGTAGTGCAGTGGGAAGTCCTTATGACGTGGCAGAAGGTGTTTTTGGGATGTCCGCGGGGATGTCTGCCGGGACATCCGCACCACTGGGGATGCTCTTAATGGATGATTTTTATTTTTTTTAATAATAATTGGATTTTGTTTAATTGGAATATATTTTGAATGGTGAAAAATACAACGAATTTGGTATCCCACGATGAAGGAATATACTTAATTTAAGATCTGAAATCAATATTAACAATTAATTCACTGTATATGATTGATGATATTACGAATGGTTTTTTTTTTCTTTCAGCTTTGCCGTCAATCAATTGTGCAGAGTGTCATGGGACATGTGATCATATTAGTAACTAAATGTTTAGTACTTATAACATAAAAAATGATAGATTTTTTTTCGGTAATGGTAATAAGAATACTGATATTGGTATGTATCGATAACAATATTTGTGTACATAATAAATGATTAGGTTTGATGGACATAAAATAATACTAGGAATTATGACATTTCCTTCCTCCATAAAAATAGACATTTTTTTGGATTATACGTATGAGTTTTAATATATTATTGATAATATAGAAGAAGTAGAAAGAAAAATGATTAAAGTATTATATTTTATTAAAAAAAATATTCAAAACAGAAGTGAACTATTTTATTGAAATGGACTAGAATAAAAATAGTTGACACAGGAAGTATAGGTTAATTGCAAGAATGATATACTAGTATAATATAAATGATAATGATATTCCAGTTGAAGGAAAACGACATTAAACAAGGTGTAAAATTATATGAGCACTGATTGACAATGATAAGAATAACAGGCCAATTATATTGGTCTTGTGAATTTATAACATGCAAAATAATTGATTATAATTTCCGACTTGTAGATGTAATGAAGCCATTGATAAGAATGATCAAATGACATAATATGCAGAATAACGAATATTATAGATTATTTAGTAATTTACTGATCAGCACCATGTTTATTTTTTTTTAAAAAAATTAGGATATCCAAATATTAGATTATTTAAGGGATATTGACGCATAATATTACGATTTTTTTTAAAAAAAATATTTCCCACAAACTTTGAACTTGACATATAATATTACGAACTTAAATAGTTGTTGGATTTTTTCAAACGTAGAAAATTTGGATTTTTTCGACCGTAGAGAAAAAATGGATTTTTTCCAGTTACATTCAAATTAGATGGATAACCTTATCTGGCTTCTAAGGACTTTATAATCGCATACTATAATTTTCAAATGATAACCATATCTTAAGAGCATTAGCAATAGGGTCCCTAGCCACTGCCTAGTGGGACGACGGTCGGAAAGGGCCCCTATTGCAACAACCGAGCAGTGGGGAAGGGGAGGGGCACCGATAGCACGGGCTAGGCCGAGAGGAGCTCGACGGTCAGTAGGTGTTGGCTCGGCACCTATAGCGTACTGAGCGACTGCCGCCGAGCCGTAATTTTTTTTGTAATTTCTACTTTATATATATAACTCCTATATATATATATATATATATAACTCATTGCACTTCATTTTTTTTAATATTTGATAAACACCAACAATTAAAAATAGAATAAATTAGAGGGCTTTTTCGAAGATTGTGGAAAGGGGGTAGAGAATGACCGGGATGTGGGAAGGCTTTAATGATGTGGCATATGGAAATGATATTGCTATTGCTAATGCTTTATATGTGTAATAGCAAATGAAAGTGCAAACCGATTTTGTTGCCGGTAGAAAAATTCAAAAATGATTTAAATTTGTAATATTATTGCTAAGTTTAGGGAGTATTCGTAAAAAAATAAAATTTGGAAAGTTTTCGTGAGTATTTAATTATTATGGTTACTCTCATAAGAGCATCCGCAACGGTGGTGGGGAAGAAGGCCGCCATCCGTGCCAACGGCAAGGACGAGGCTCGCCGCCGCTGCGCTCGCGCCGCTGGCACGGCGCTGCTCGATGCATCAAGCAGCGCCGTGCCAGCGAGCAGTCGACGTGGCGGCACACGATTGGGCAACGGCATAGCCGTTGCCTTTGAATAATTTTTTTTAAATTCGTTAATTAATTTTAAATAATGATAAAAAAATAAAAAAAATATATTTTTCAAATCCCAAAAATATGGCCGTTTTTTTTGCCCATTTTTTTGAAATTTTTTGATTTTTTTTTATTTTTTCCCCAAAATCATCTATAAATACACACATTCATCATCCATTTATCACATCAAATCATCTCTCATTCATCTCTCATTCATAATTCTCATACAAACTATCAACACATTCATCCTTCACTCAAAACCTCAAATGGATTTCACCCATATTATGGCGGAAGCGGAGCGCGAAGAACAAGAATACTACGAACAACATCGTGCTGCTTACGAAGCATATGTCGCGGCGAATACCCCCGCTCCTCCTCCTCAACGAACTAGATCAAGTCGCCGCTACATCCATCGTGACCGGGAGGGAGCCCACGAAAGGCTCGTTGCCGACTACTTTGCCGACCAGCCGCGGTTTCCGGCAGATTACTTCAGGCACCGTTTTCGCATGTCAAAGCGCTTGTTCATGCGAATTGTCAACACATTGTCCGCACGTGTTGAATTCTTCCAAACAGGTCCAGATGCAGCCGGTCGGCAAAGTATCACGCCGTTGCTGAAGTGTACGTGTGCCATCCGATAACTCGCTACTGGGCAAACGGCCGACATCTTCGACGAGTATTTTCATATCGGTGAGTCCACTGGAATCCTTTGTCTAAAGAATTTTTGCGAGGGCGTTCGTTCAGCTTTCGGGGATGAATTCCTTCGGGCACCCAGCACCGATGATTGCCAACGGTTGCTTCATCTTCACGAATCAGTCCATGGCTTTCCCGGAATGCTTGGCAGCATTGACTACATGCATTGGAGGTGGAAGAATTGCCCGAATGCTTGGAGGGGGCAACACTTAAGCGGTCACAAAGGCAGCGGCCTAACACTTATCCCTGAGGCGGTCGCCGACTACCGCCTATGGATTTGGCATGCATATTTCGGCGTTGCCGGAGCCAACAACGACTTGAACGTGCTCTATTCTTCACCACTCTTCAATGATGTGATGAATGGTGTAGCATCGGCGATCGACTTCACCATCAACGGAAATGCATACCACATGGGTTACTATCTCGCCGATGGTATCTACCCAAGGTGGTCGACGTTCGTGAAGACGCTCCACAACCCGCACGACCCGAGACGGGTTCTTTTTGCGCAGCGTCAAGAGTCCGCGCGGAAAGACGTCGAAAGAGCCTTCGGGGTCCTTCAAGCCCGATTCAACATTGTGAAGGCCCCGGCTCGGCTGTGGTACGTGAATAATATCGCTGACATCATGTTCACGTGTATTATCTTACACAACATGATTATAGTCGACGAAGGGCCGAGGGCAGCTAGCTTCTACGACGAGGATGAAGCCGGAAGCTCAACAACGAGGTCTCCCCCACGCCGAGGTGAGCATACGACGGTTGGCCAGAGGATCGAGACAAGGCACACAATGCGCGATACCCGAACCCACATTCAGTTACAAGAAGACCTAATCAACCACATGTGGATGAAATTCGGCAACGAGTAGTGGTTTTTTTAATTTTTAGTATTTTAATTATGTAATTTTTAATTTTTAGGCTTTTAATTATGTCGTTTTTATTTTATTTGTCATTTGTAATTTTATTTAGATTTTTTTAATGAATTTTATTATTATGGAAATGTTATTGTTTAATTGAATTTTAAATTAATTGTGCTTGTCCTTGCGGAAGAGCACAACTGTGGGTGTTGTGTTTTTGCCAGAGAGTAGGTAGAAAAAGTGGGGCCGAACCCATAATCGTGCCGCTGACAAGAGCATGGTTGTGGATGCTCTAATACAAGTGCCCGCACACCATTACTAATTTAGTAATTTTTGAAGAGCGTGAGAAATGTAAAACCCGAGTCAACAAGATAATCCTTCCAAATCACTTAAAATCCCCCATTCAACCCTAAAAATCCATTCTTTCTCCAAATTCTCAAAAACTCAAAAACCATGGCCGACGCCACTGTGATTTCCGACGATCTTCCGCCCGAACATACCACTGATTTGGATTACGGCCTTTCGGTTCCGCCGTTTGACTCCGCCTTCTTTTCCCAGCAGTTGATCGATGATGGTGGCGCCATTGGTGGTGACAATCATGTTGTCGACGATTTCGATTTGGATTTCTCCTTCGAAGATCTCTACATTCCCTCCTCCGAAGAGCTCGACGACCTCCTCCCTATGCAGTTTCAGGAGTTCGGAAACGGAGCGAATCTCCCGCAATTTCAACCGAATGCCAACCAATTGGACGCTGTTTTCAAGACAAATTGTCCAGAAGTGCGTCGCGGTTCGGACGATCACAGCTCCGATGGCTCCGGGGTTCTCGATTTCGGGTCGTCGCAATTGGAGTCTCATCAGATTTCCGGCTATCTCAATATTCCATCAGAATCGGACGGATCGAATAGAGGAACTTCTGAGAATTGCGGCAGTGGATTGAACGTGTCGGATTGTCCTTCGCCGGAAACTAGGGCTTCGGGGAATTGCGGCTCTAATGTCTCTGAGGACTCCAATGATCGTGCTGCAAATTCGGTGAGTTCTTCTCCACATATGAATAAGAGGTCGACTAGAATTGGTGTTGTTGATCAGAAAATAGAGCCACCTAAAATCAATGTTAGTAGCTCTATGTTGAAAAGGAAAAAGGGTTGTGAAGAGTTGCCTAATAATAATGTGGATTCCAGGATTAAGCTTAGAAAATCTAACTGTAACTCAGAAATTAAGCCAAATGTTGAGGCGAGCGATGACGACGAGAAAAGGAAGGTGAGGTTGATAAGAAATAGAGAGAGTGCCCAATTATCAAGACAGAGGAAGAAGAATTATATTGAGGAGTTAGAGGAGAAGGTGAAGATGATGAATTCGACGATTCTAGATTTAAACTCGAAGATTTCGTATTTTATGGCGGAAAATGCGACTCTCCGGCAGCAAATGAGTGGAGGTGCAGTCCCACCTTCGCCTATGGCGCCTCCTCCTCCTGGGATGTATCCAGCGGTGATGTATCCATGGATGATGTATGCTCCACCTTATATGGTGAAACCACAAGGGTCTCAAGTGCCTTTGGTGCCTATCCCTAAGTTGAAACCTAAGCCAGCATCACAAATGCCCAAGTTAAATAAGAAGGCCGAGGGCAAGAAACAATCGGGGCTAAAGACGAAAAAGGTTGCTGGCATCAGTTTTCTTGGTTTGTTGTTTTTCATCATGTTATTTGGAGTTTTGGCAACGATGGTCAACATGAGGTATGGAGGAGTCAGGGAGACATTAAAAGGTGGGGAAAGCTATGCTGGAGGTGGGTTCTATGAGAAACAACATGGGAGGGTTTTGATGGTGAATGTGAGTGAGGCTGATGGAAGATACAGTAATAGAAGCTTGCGATGTGGTCATGATAAACCTATTGTTGATGGTTGTATTCAGGTCCGTAATGATAGTGAGCCTCTTGTTGCGTCGTTATATGTCCCCAGAAATGATAAGCTTGTTAAGATAGATGGTAACTTGATTATACATTCAGTTTTGGCGAGTGATAAAGCCTTGTCCTCTCATAAGATTGGTGGTGATGAGACTGCTAGTGCAGTTTCCGGAGCTCTAGTTCCTTCTAGCGCGGTTCCTGGTGTCCGAATAGATGGTGCTAGGCGTCCCCAACTACCGGCTCTTGGTTCTGGCTCGGCTGACAAGGATATCAGGAAACCAGATGTCAAGATTCAGCAATGGTTTCGTGAAGGACTTTCTGGTAACTATCGTCTTTCCTCAACCTGTGATACCTCAGTCACGCACTATGTTCAAAATGATTCTTGAGCCATATTTCTTTATTCCTTTCGGGTTTTTCTTCTTATGCTTGGAAAACTTGTTTGGTTACCTTATTTCTCGAGTAATACAAGCTCTCGTATTCTCCATTTTCAGGGCCAATGTTAAGCTCAGGTATGTGTACTGAAGTTTTCCAGTTTGATGTATCGCCGACTGCTACCTCAGGAGCCATAGTTTCTGCCACCACTGCCAGAAACATATCCGAACAGCAAAACCACAACCTCACACACATCAACAAGGCAATGAGTCGTAGAATCCTTCGTGGTCTTCCAGTACCACTTCCTGAATCCTCTCATAACATTTCCAGACCACACAAAGGAAGAAATTCACAGAAAGAGAACTTGAAAGGTATCAGTTCTTCATCTTCGATGGTGGTTTCTGTGCTCGTTGATCCTAGAGAGGCGGGTGAGGCTGACATGGATGGTGTGATGGGGAAGAAGTCCCACCAGAGAATTTCTGTCGTTGTCTTGATTGACAGCGTCAAGTATGTCACTTATTCATGCATCCTTCCGTTTAAGAGTTCTGCTCCTTATCTAGTAGCTACTTGATAGTGAAATAGGGCCAGTGTTTTACAAATCATTTGTTTCCAGTGAGTTAGTTCTTGGATTGTACAAATGACTTATTCCCCATGTATTATACAAATAACTTAGTTCTTGGATTGTACAAATAACTTATTTCACAAATCAACCATCTATTGGATTATTTTGATGAAAATTTGTCAATGTAAGTTGTCTCAAAACATATATTTGAGTGACAGCTTAACAAAACACCTCAAAAGAAGAAAGGTTTGAAGTATTCTTTTCTCCGACATCAAAGGCTTTTTACACTTCAAAGGAATCAAGAATTGCTTGCAGGGTTTTCTCTGATGACGGCCACTGCTTGTCGTTGGCGCTGGCGACAAAGAGGATGACGGTGTTCCCCTTCGCCGTCGCCTTGGCAAGATTGTGCGATCCCGTGAGAGCATATGGAGTATCAAGCACATACTTGTAGTACTGCAACAAAACAAGAAGCAAAAACACTTGAAATCTTTCAACTTCACAAGAGAATCATAATCAAAGATTCATCATGAGGAGATACCGTCTGAACGCCTCGTTTCTCGATGGAGGTTTCGACGAGCTCGTCGGGGTCTAGAGTGTTCCCGGTGACAAAAGGGCCAAGAGAGGCAATGACCTTCTCTGGGGTGCCAATATCTTCAATTGTTGCATTAGGCTTGTTTGTGAGCCTTATGAGGGGAGATGCCACCACCTGGATTTTCCCCTGCTTCTCATCTTCGAACTTGACCTCGATCCACGGCTCTGCACACTTGGGCTGGCAATAGTTCCCAGACAGTATGTTTGCTATCCTCATCTGCTTCCATGTTGGTGGCAGGATGAACTTGTAGGGCTGTACATTTCCTGCACCCAACTATATTAAGAGTTTTTATAAGCAGCACATAAACGCAAATGCGGGAGACGTGGAAACCACCACGAAAACAAAGTGAAACAACGTAAAAAGAAGTAGAAGTAGAAGAAGAAAGGCATTCTTGAAATTTTTTCAAGAAACCAAATGCCGTTAAAGAAGATTTGAACCTCCAACTTAGTGGCGGACGGGAAGCATCTTATCCACTAAGTTGCACTTCATCATCAAATTGAAACACTGATGCATATAGTTTTATCAAACATAGTAGGTTACATGTGATCATCCTTTATCAACTAAGTCTTGAAATCAAAATATACATTTATACAAACATGATTTTAAAAAGCAGTCACTATGTCACAAGTAAAACTCAAATCATTCCTCAAAATGAACATATCATCATACTATAAAATTTGCAGATTTGTGTAAACAAAATTAACAAATGTGTGTGTGTGGATAGATAGATTACCTGCACGAAGGGCAGGGGTGTCTTTGGAAGTGGCGGAGAAGAGGACGAAAGAGGGGTTGGCCGGAGAGGGCGGGAGGTAGGATCCCACCTCCACCTCCCTGGCCAGTGAAGGCGGCGGAGGAGAGATGAGGAGTGGGAGTAGAGCTGCTGATCCGTTCAAGAAATCTCTCCTTGAGAGAGAAGTGAGGTGCAGGCTGGAATCTTGGGGAAGTTTTGGTGAGAGTTTGAAGGAGGAGAGAGGAGTGGAGAATGATGGAGTTGGACTGAATAGTGAAGAAATTGCTGCCATGGTTGAGGTTTGGGAGAGAGATAAAGGAGATGTTAAGAAGGTTAGGCACTTGGGAATATGGGTCTTGGATTTTGTTTATCCATTTTGGATGAAGTTAGACCATCCACAATAGGAATAGCCCAGCCATAGCCCAGCCACTGCCACGTCATCAGCACTAAAAATCCTCTTGCCACATCATAAATAGCCCAGCCATAGCCTAGCCACATCATAAATAGCCCAGCCACATCACTAATAACAATTATATAAAATGACATAATTAACAATCACACAATATACGGAATTTAATTTACGAGACATATACGGGAAAAGTTTAATAATACTATTAAAATTTTAAAAAGTACAATAAATTAAAAAAAGTACATTAATTTAAAAAAAAATACATTAATAAAAAAGAGTGACAATTCACTCCTCGTCTCCGTCGCCGTCGCCTCCGTCGCCACCATCGTCGTCGCCTCCGCCGCCTCCGCCGCTGCCGCCGCCACCGGTCTCCCTCCGTATAGCCTCCAACTCGTCCTGCAGGCTCATGAGCAAGGTTTGAAGCACGCTCTTCTCCACGGGATCCGTCGCCACCCGCCATTCGGCCATCGTCTTGATCAACTGAGCGCGTGTTTGGGCGCGAGCGAAGAATTTGAGGTCCTGGGTGGATTGGCCAAGGGGGGATGCCGACTGGACCTCATGGGAAGCCCCGGCGTTACTTCTCGCCGCCTGCTGAGCGCGTCTGCGCCCAATCGGGCGAGGTCGGCCACCGACCGAACGCGGCGTGGGGAACTCCTGCGTCGTCTCGGGGAGGTCGTGGGAACCTCCGCTGCTGCCGCTGTAATCGCCGGTGTAGTTCAGTCGTTGCTTCTTCGGCCAGCCAGAGTCGACACCTACTCGGAACTTCTCGGACTCGCTCAGTACAAGATAGCAGTTCCAGTAGGTGAAGTCCTTGTATAAACCCTTCACTGGGAAGGCTTTCTCCGCTATTCTCCTGCAGTCATCCTCCGTTTGGCCACTGCTCATCATGCGGAGTGCGTTGGAGTACAAACCCGAAAATCGGGAGACTGCCGCCCTGATTCGGTTCCAGCCCTTCCGGCAATCCTCCCCGTTGCGGGGCCTCCCCTCCGGGCAAAATCTCTGGTAGGCTACTGCTATCTTGCCCCACATGTTGACGATCCGTTGCTCGTTCGAAACGAGAGGATCGTCGCAAACACTCACCCACGCCTTGCTGAGAGCGACGTTCTCGTCGTCCGTCCACCTCCTCCGTACCTCCTCCTCACCCGGCTGCGACGACTCGCCGACCTTCTTCTTGCCCTTCTTCTTTGGGGCGCCACGCCCCGGCACTGCCCCCCCCTGAACTAGAGTCTCCGGAGCTCCGAGAGTATCAAACCCCAACTCATCCAAGGAGAAACTATCAAACCCCAAGGGTGTTTGGGTCGATGTGTGCGAAGACCCAGTCGAAAAATCAAAACTAGGGCGATAGACATCCCCCGCCGTCGCCGGGGACCCCCCAGGAGTCCCCTGTGTAGCCGGTACGACCCCCGGAGTCCACTGTGTCGCCGGTGCTCCCCCGGGCATCATCTGCATCCCGGGTACCCACCCCGGTATCGGCGGAAACCCCCCCGGCGGACTCCCCCCATTGGGGCCCCGGGCATCATCTGCTGCCATGGGTACATGTTGTAGTACCCGGGCACCTGACCCCATCCACTTCCCACAGGGATCGACAGAGTTTGTGACCCGCTACTCCCGGAACTAGGCTCGTTGTTGAGATCCATTTCCCGTTGTTGATCTTGAACATAAAGAAAGATAGAGAGAGTACTCGTTAAAACAAGTGGTGCGAATGAAAATGACGAGCAAAGCGCGTATATATAGTGTTTCGGAAAAAAAAAATTAATTTTCGCGCTGGGCGGTGCGCTGGGCGATCCGGGAGCTGCAATAGCGCCGAAAGGACCGCCCAGCCGACCGCCCAGCGCCACGCCACCGCCCAGCGCTGCGCGGTTTCTCTCTCCAGTCAGCAGCTGGGCGGCTGCAATAGACCGCCCAGCGAACCGCCCAGCGCCGGCGCTCGGCTGGGCGGTCGCTGGGCGGTTATTGTGGATGGTCTTATGGCTGCATTTCATTCAAAATAAAATAAGGAAAAGAAAAAAACTTAGCCTAATAATCCTCCTTCCAATGCTCTAATTTGACTCTCTCTTCCAATTTAGTTGACATAAGAGCATCCGCAGCGCTGCTCTTAGGGACGGACGGTGTTCGTGCCGCTGGCGCTGCTCGTCGCTGGCACGGCGCTGCTCGATGCATCGAGCAGGTCTGTGTCGCTGAGCAGACTGACACGGCGGCACGGGATTGGCCAACGGCAAAGCCGTGGGCATTTTTGATTTTTTTTAAAATCAAATTTAATTTAAAAAATCAATTTTAAATAAAAAAAATATTTTCTCACTTCCCAATAAATTATATCCGTTTCTCCTCACTTTTAATTTATTTTTCAATTTTTCCCCAAAATTCACATTTTCATCTATAAATACCCCTACTTCCACACAAAAAATTTCACACCACACTACACAATTCTCATCTAAATTCTTTTATCTTCTCTTATCAATTCTCAATCTTTCACTCTTACAAAAAAAAAATGTTTGGCTCCGCCGATCACCCCTCTGACTCCCGCGGTTGGAACCATGAATGGTTCGGCTCACGACCATTCCCTAGTCCGGAAACGCAATTATCGGCCCCTCTTCAAACCCAAGGGTCTCAAGTTCCGGGTGGCTACTGGCCTTACCCGGTGGACGACCAAAATGCCCCCGATGGGCGATACAAGTGGGCACCCAAACCCAGATCGGGAGGGAGAGGCGGCTCTCAAACTCCTCCTCTTCCTACTCCTCGTGATGTCCGCACCCCGTACACTCACGCGGAGATGGATCAATTATTCAAAGCCTATTTGATTATCTCCGAAGATCCGGAGGTTGGCACGAACTATAGGGGTGAGCAAAAAAATCAGAAACCGAATATCCGAACCGAACCAAACCGAAATTTTGAAATTCGGTTCGGTTTTTTTGGTTTTCCGGTTCGGTTCGGTTTTAAAAATAAAAAAATTTTGGTTTTTCGGTTCGGTTCGGGCGAAGAAAAAAAAACCGAAAAACCGAAAAACAAAATTATATATATATTCTATTAATTTAATATATTATATTATATATAATATATATATATTCTTTTAATATATTCTACTATATAATATATATTATATGTATTATTAATTTTATATTATATATAAATATTCTATTAGTATATATAAAATAAAATAAAATACACATATATAAATATATATTTCTATTATATTTATTTTTTTTTAGGTTTTTCATTTTTTTTCGGGTTTTTCAGTTTTGTTCGGGTTTTCAGTTTTTTAAGTTCGGTTTTCGGTTTTTCGGGTTCGGTTCGGTTTGGATTTTGAACTAAATTTGTTTTTTCGATTTTGGCAAAAAAACGAACCGAAACCCGAATGCACACCCCTAACGAACTAAAGCGGGGATAGGTTTTGGCGGCGAGTCTCTCGCCGGTACAATGAAACCCGCCTGGCTGGAACCATCGAACGCAATGAGAGTATGATGCGCAATGCCATATTCAGAGCCAACGAAGAAATCCAAAAGTTCCTGTGGTATTACCTCTAGAAAAAGCGGTCGGCGGGAAGCGGCATGAGCGAGCTCGACATCATCAGTGCCGCCTTGGCGACCTACCAATCCCTAAATTACAAACCATTCAAGTACCTTAGCGCTTGGCAGAAGGTCCGTGTGCATCCGAAGTATAGGGGAGGCATATCGTCCTCCTCCAGCTCCTCCAGCAAACGGTCGAGGTAGGTATCCCTATCCGACGCCGACGAGGATGAGGTGGCTAGTCAGCTCGTCGAAGCTAACTTGGGTAGCCTCGACGCCGGCCCGAGCAGTTCCCAACATCGGTCGCAAGGAAGGAAGAAGGCGACGGCCAACCGCCGTAGCGCCGCGACTCCATCCGCCCCCGCTCCCCCTCCCTTTGTGCCACCTCAACCCCCCACCAACTCGTTGTGGACCCTTTTGACCCAACTCAATTTGGCCGATAGGTCAAATATGACCCTCGAGCAACTTGATTCACATTTGGCATTGATAGGGGTCTCCGAAGAACATTGAGGATAGGGCCGGAGGACTAGTCTTCCAAGGGGTTATTTTTTAGCCTTTAATTATGTATTTTTTTATTTTTTAGGATTTTAATTATGTAATTTTTTATTTTTAGGATTTTAAGTTTGTAATTTTTATTTTTTGGGATTTAATTATGTAATATTTATATTTTAATGTATTTTTAGTAATTGAAGTATTTAAATTAAATAATGGAATTGTGGGACTCTTGAGTATGTGCTTGCGGAAGAGCATGAATATGAGTGTTGTGCTCTTGAGGAAGAGCAAAAAATAAAAAAGTAATAAAAGTGAGTCTGGGCCTATATCCGTGCTCTTGCCAAAGAGTACGGATGTGGATGCTCTAAATATTACTCCTAAGAAAGTGTCTTAAAATGAATAGATAAAAAATAAATGAATAGAGATCAAATTTAATCATTGCTTCATTAAATTAAGTTATAAGTACTGAGTATCAATAATGTGAGAAGCTCATCCAAAATATTACTATAAAGATTAAAGAGTATACACTCATCGAAAATATCACCCAAATTTGATCATGAATTGAAGAGTATCTATCAAATATACATAAGACTAAAATGTTTCAAACTCGACTACAAAATTAAAGTGCTAATATTTGGAAATAAAAGAATAGATATAAGCAAAAAAGAATGACAAAAAAGAAATAATTTTTCTCATTAAACAAAAAAAACATTAGATTGGGAGTGACGGACTAATTTTTTGATCCAAGAATGTTTGTCGCCTCTGCTTAATTTTTTACCTATCCTTCAGATACCAAAAATTGCATTATGGCAAAATCCGCCTAAGAATGTTTATCCTGATTCCTACTGCACACACATAAACAACATCGACACCAATTTGGCGTTAACATTCGAAGAAAGAAATAGATAGAGAAGGTATCGCCACGCATTTTTAAAGGGAAAGGGAACTGTGCTGGGATTCGTTTCTTGATTGTGATTGAGATCGAGGGCTTTGATTTTCTTGAACTGTTTCAGGTAAAGATTTGATATTTTTTTTGGGGAAATTTTGAGTATTTTCTGTACTCTTTTCTGTTTTCTTTGATGGGAGCTCTTTGAGATTGTCTTGTTTTAGTTTGTTTGTTTTATGCTATTTGAATTTGAATTGGCTAGAATTTTGAATGGAAATGGATCCCATATTAAATTGTGTGTATCGTCCCAAATTTGGCACTCATTTTGGGTCTTTTGAGCTATTTGTCTTGTTCCATGTGTGCAATTATAGTGAGAAACTTCAGATTTAGAAAGTAATTTTTTTTTGTAAATTGGAAGCCATAACCTTAGGGTTCCTTCTTGTTATGTTACCTTTACAGTTTAAGGATTATGTAAAAAAAAATTGGAGTTCTGTTTCTGGAGGCATGTATTTGGGGTTTTGATTAATGCAGAAAGTTCGAATTTAGAACTTTTTTTTTGTAAATTGGAAGCATTATTTAAGTTTCTTCTTGTTACGCTGCCTTTGTTTCTTTTGTTAGTTGATTGCAATTCTTTGAATTTTGCAGACTGTATTAAGTAGAGGAGTGTAGAATTTAATGATAATGTGAACAATAATAGGAGTTCTAATTCAAAAGCATATGGACTTTTGATCAATGCAGGTCATTTGACAAGAAAATGAGTGGTAGAAATAAGAGAAATGTGACTGAGAACGGTGGGGACACGGGTGAAGACTCGGTACTTGCAACCTTGGTAAGCAATGGGGATGACATGGGGCCGATGGTTAGGCTTGCTTTTGAGACGGGGAAGCCTGAAGCCCTCTTGCAGCAGCTCAAGTACTTGGTTAAGAAGAAGGAAGTTGAAATCGAGGAGCTTTGCAAGCTCCATTATGAGGAATTTATTGTTGCAGTCGATGAGCTACGCGGTGTCTTGGTTGATGCGGAGGAGCTGAAAAGTGAGCTGTCAACTGATAACTCTAGGTTGCAGCAAGTTGGAAGCGCCTTGCTCACGAAGCTCGAGGAGCTTCTTGAGTCTTATTCGATTAAGAAGAATGTGACTGACGCCATTAAGATGTCGAAGTACTGTGTGCAAGTGTTGAATCTCTGTGTGAAGTGTAATAATCACATCTCTGAAGGGCAATTCTATCCAGCTTTGAAAGCTGTTGATTTGATTGAGAAGGATTATTTGCAGAGTATCCCGGCTAAGGCTTTGAAGGCGCTGATAGAGAGGAGAATACCTATGTTGAAATCTCATGTTGAGAAGAAGGTGTGCTCCGAAGTTAACGAGTGGCTAGTTAACATACGGAGCTCTTCAAAGAGTATCGGGCAGACTGCTATACAATATGCTGCATCTGCTCGTCAGAGGGAAGAGGATATGCTGGCTCGTCAAAGGAAAGCTGAGGAGCAAAGCTGCTTGGGTATAGAAGATTTCACCTATGCTTTAGACGTCGAAGATATTGATGGGAATTCTGTTTTGAAATTTGACCTCACCCCTCTTTATCGAGCATTTCATATCCACAATTGCCTTGGGATCCAAGAGCAGTTTCGTGAGTATTATTACAAGAATCGTCTGCTGCAGCTGAAATCAGACTTGCAAATCTCATCAAACCAGCCTTTTCTTGAATCACATCAGACCTTTTTGGCTCACACTGCTGGCTATTTCATCGTAGAAGATCGGGTTTTGAGGACTGCCGGGGGGTTGCTGTCGCCAACTGAGCTTGACATGATGTGGGAAACGGCTGTGGCTAAAGTGACCGCGGTCTTAGAGGAACAGTTCTCCCAAATGGATGCAGCGAGTCACCTCCTCCTCGTCAAGGACTATGTGACTCTTTTTGGAGCAACACTGAGGCAATATGGTTATGAAGTTTCTGCGATTCTTGAAACTTTAAACAGCAGTCGTGAAAAATACCACGAGCTTCTTCTAGCAGAGTGTCGGCAACAGATCACTGATATATTTGCTAGCGACACATATGAGCAGATGGTGATGAAGAAGGAGTCCGAATACCAGGCGAATGTGCTCCTGTTTCATCTCCAAAGCTCGGATATAATGCCGGCATTCCCTTATATTGCTCCATTTTCTTCCATGGTGCCCGACTGCTGTCGCATTGTCCGATCCTTCATCAAGGATTCAGTTAATTACTTGTCTTATGGGGCACAGATGAACTACTTTGACTTTGTTCGCAAGTACCTCGACAAACTCTTGATTGACGTCTTGAATGAGGTCTTGCTCCGGACAATCCACAGTAGCACCACTGGCGTGTCCCAGGCAATGCAGATCGCTGCCAACATATCTGTTCTTGAGAGAGCCTGTGATTATTTCATCCAGCACGCTGCTCAGCAATGTGGAATCCCCGTGAGATTGATTGACAGGCCACAATGCGGTTTAACGGCCAAGATCGTGCTTAAAACCTCGAGGGATGCCGCCTACATGGCGCTTCTCACTCTGGTGAACTCAAAACTTGACGAGTTCATGAAACTCACGGAGAACGTGAATTGGACGTCCGAGGAGGCGACGGGGCTCGGAAATGAGTACGTCAATGAGGTCGTGATATATCTTGAGACGGTTATGTCAACTGCTCAGCAGATCCTACCCTTGGACGCGTTGTACAAAGTCGGGAGTGGCGCTCTCGAACACATATCCAACTCGATCGTGGGGACTTTCCTCAGTGATAGTATTAAGAGGTTCAGTGTTAACGCGGTTATGTCGATCAACATGGACTTGAAGGCGTTGGAAACCTTCGCGGACGAGAGGTTCCACTCGACCGGACTGCATGAGATATACAGTGACGGGAGCTTCCGGAGCTGCTTAGTAGAAGCCAGACAATTGATCAACCTCCTCTTAAGCAGTCAGCCAGAAAACTTCATGAATCCTGTGATAAGAGAAAAGAACTACAACACTTTGGACTATAAAAAGGTGGCTACCATCTGCGAGAAGTACAAGGATTCGGCTGATGGAATCTTTGGCAGCCTTTCGAATAGAGCCTCGAAGCAAAGTGCAAGAAAGAAGTCCATGGAAGTTCTAAAGAAACGACTGAGAGATTTCAACTGAGATATATCTGCATGGTTTGGACTGGCTAAAATTTTCTCAAGTATTCCATTAAATCTTTGATTGGATCTCTTTATATAGTTCGTTCTAATATTTTATCAGAACATAGTTTGTCATGGACTATTTATTCTTTTTCTTGTGTTTGACTAAATTAGCATGATTGAGGTCTATGTGTGCACTTGCATCCTACGTTTCAGTAGTTAATCTTTACGATACGTAATAAGGTTCTGATGATGACTTTTTAGTTTTCACGTTACTTACTGATGAGATAGTTAAACGTCCTGGATGTCCGGTGCTTGACCAATGAGCCAAACAGCCAGGAATCAGGAACTTCCGTTCACGTCAGTGAAGACTTTTTATGTGTACCGTTAACTGATTTACCATATTTAAGGTATCGAGTGATGGAACTTGAAGCTCAGCGGTTAATATTCTGACAGTTATTCTTGTATGGAGTTGCAAAATTCTTGCCTTCTTAGATCATTGGCATAGTTTCCATTTTTTTCAATTTTGAATTGCATAATTGCACGTGTTGAAATATCCAAATCTAGTTAGTTGGCTTTCTTTAATGATTATCTAAGTTCTGGTATTGGTTAGCTTGCTGTCTGCATGCATCTCAATATGTGCTGCAGCAACATTCACATGAAATGACGCGAGTGATGGTGACATTGCTATCAGCGGATTTCTTCTTGATGCCACATTTGCTCAGGTGCGCGTTCTTGAAAACTGTATGCCTCTCTGATTTGATGTGTCAAAGTTGCCTTTCGAAATCTGAATTGATGAGTATTTGCCTATTTGGGAAGCTTTTTCGTGTAGTCCACTGTAGGAGAATGTTTTTGGTCTCCTGGACTTGATTGTGTGAACTGTGAAGCATCGATGAAACGAAACAAAACTGTAGAATGCTTGACATTTCACTAGCCTCGTCTGTATCTGCTGTCGTGTTTGTAGTAGTGTTTTGTCTCTGCTTCACCATGTTGCTATTGAAAGCTCATAAAAGTTATTGCTAGGATCTTGGAAGCCCTCTGGTAGATTTTAGTAATCTTCGTTGTGTTCGTCTCTAATCTCTTTAAGGCCTTGACCTTTTTCCCTCGATGATCTGAATGCCTGAGGCGGATAACACTCTCGCAGTGCCGATAAAACTCTCACACCCTCTGCGTCGATGCATCTCTTTCTGTGTCGACACACCATTCCTAGGAGTTGTGGGATTTGAAATGAAAGAGATCCACCACACTATGTTTCTTGTACTATTAATTTGCATTTTCCAATCACTCGATTTTCATGTAAGCAGGAGTATGTCAGCAAACACCACCTAATACAAAAATATTGTTTGATCCCAATCAGGATTCAAAAAATGGTAAATTCTGGATTAACTTCTCTTGCTTATAGTATTTTGCATTCATTATATCATTTGTGGATATGATGGATCAAATGATATACATACCTTTTCTTTTTATTATACTCCTAATAAAACAAAAAATGTTGAATAACCCCATGTCGCCATTCATAATATATATAGATGGAATCAGGGGCGGACGAAGGATTTTTTGTTAGTAGGGGCTTTACTGAATATTAGCACTGTCAACGAAAAATAGTCTTATCGTGAACAAAACAAATTTTAATAAATATTGATAACGTAATAGAGATAAAGAGAAATAATAGGTATAAAATATAAGAGACAAGGAGAAAATTTGGTGAAAAATTATCCATAAATACAAATGACAGTGGACATACCAAAATAAAAAATAAGATAAAATTTAACTTTTTATTATTTAAAGACACTATGAAAACGAATTTTGAGTTTACTTGGATAATTTGCAAAGAAAAAGGAAAAAGTTATAGTAGAGAAGAAAATTTAGAATATGTATTCATAAGGAAAAACTAAGTTTTAAATTAAAATTTAGTTAAGTTATTGCATCGTCGCTTCATTCAATAGACAATAACACACATTTATTAATCTGGACACGTTTTACAAGGAAGTTTTAAATATAATAATATTAACTTTTTCTATTCAAGTCACCTTCTTCCTCCACTCATATCGGTAACCATTGTTATATGAATTTCATCCTTTGCACTTTTTTATTCTCTGATTATTCAGCTCCTTCTTCCGTACAATTTCTGATGATTTAGTCTTAATTAACCATAGTTTTGTAAGGGCTAGAGATAAGTTTTACTCCCTCCGTTTCTTCATAGTTGAGTCATTTTTCCATTTCGAGAAGTTCATTCATAGTTGAGTCATTTCCATATATGGTAACTTTTTTCTCTTTCTTACTTTACTTTCTCTTACTTTATTCTCTTTACTTTATTCACTTTATACTTTATTCTCTCTACCTTTTCCTTTCTCTTACTTTATTTATTTATTTATTTAACACACCCAATATTCCTTTCTAAAACTTCGTGCCGAAAAGTTTTGCCTCAACTATGAAGAAACAAATGGAGTAGAATTTTTGCAAATTTTAGTAATAGAAAAAAACTAAAAAGAACAATTTGGGTGACGGCTTAGGGCATCCACAGTGGGGCGCCCTATAGGTTTTACTATTGTTTTGTTAATTAATTTAAATATTTTCAAATATATAAATGCAAACTAATTAAAAATACAACGATTAAATCGAAACGGCAAATAATACATAGATTAAAAAAAGTTACAATGGTTATAAATTTAAAAAATTGACTATTCTACAAAAGCCTCAACTTCCGGCGCAACTTATCGATTAACCCCTAGAGGTATTCGGCTCTGGTCGGACCCGTATACTTCATAAGGCGTTGTGCGTATCCAACAACGTCCGCGCCATCGAGGTCGTTGCCAAATCCGAGTAGGCAATTGTCGCCGGGGTCGGGATCGGCGATAGGGGGCGGCGGCCGAGGAGGATGTCGCCTTCGCCTTCCCGTTGTTCTTCACAGCCTTGACGCCAATGGGACGCCGCCGGGAGGACATCGGTGTGCCGAAACTCTCTTCCTTTGTGCACGTCCGGTTGAGGTCCACCGGACGAGTTCCGCTTTCGCTGGTCGTGTAACCACCAGTGTCGGTGGTCTTCGTCCTCTTTGTCGCACAGGTGTGCAGAATCCCGCCTTGGAACTTCTGCCTGTCCCTCAAGAGCGCTCAGATGCTGAAATGCTTGAAGTCGCCGTACAAGGATTGGTACGACAACAACGCTCTATCGCGCACGTCACTCAAGCTCTCGCCGCTTCCCTGATCCCTCAAGCACTTCTCGTACTCCGCCGCGAACAGGTTGACTTGCTTCTTCACCTGATCCCAGTGCTTGCGGAGCTGCTCCCTTTGGCGCTTGTACGCGCTCGGCGGCTTCGCCTCATTGTAGCGCTCGGCGATGCGCTCCCAGTATGCGAGCTGCTTTTGGTTGTTCGTGAATATTGGATCCTCCGATATATCCACCCAACACCTCGCCAAGACGAGGGTTTCATCCGGCTAGTAGTTCGTATGGCCGGGGGCGTACTCTTCATTCGTTGTCGGAGGTGGCAACTTGTACGCGCGGTGCTTGGTCCGCTTCTTTTTGGCGGGGGCGGCAGCGGCCGAGGGCTCGTCGGCGGAGGGGGCGGCGGCGGCGCGACGGGAAGGGGCGGCAAGGCGAGTTGGAGACGGCTCCATGTCAGAGAGACCGTACGAATCCGTACTGAAGTCGGGGTCGTACTGCGTGTTGTCGTCGAACGATCGATATTCGTCAGGTTGTGTACCCGGCCACCGTGCGTCATCTCCAAATATCGGGCTATCAGGACTTGAGTATCCACCGGAATCCATTGTATATCGTAATTTTTTTTATACATACACACACAGACACACACCCCCCCACACACACATCGGAGTTCGTGATACATTCGGCAAGCGAGCTAACCCTGACACACAACCCCTCATGGCTCGAAGACTAGCCCTAACCATTGTATAGCGTAATTTGAGAGTTGAAAAGGGAATCGAAAAGTTACAAATGAAATCTGAGGATGGGGTATTTATATAAACAAAATTTTCGAATAAAAAAAAAACTAAAACGCGTTGCATCGTCCACGCCATCGTCCGCGTCGCCCACAGTGGGCGGACGATGACGCGGACGATGCCCTATCGTCCGCGGACTAAGCTTATGGCGAGGACGACGCATCGTCCACGCCATCGTCCGCGTCGCCCACAGTGGCTGACGATAGCGCGCCCGATGCATCGGGCGCGCTATCGTCCGTCCCATTGTGGATGCTCTTAAGCCCTCCCCTCCTTGCACGTGTGTCCGCCCTTGATGGAATCATTTTAGTCCATCACTCGTATTTGATTATCAAGATAACATTTTAAAATCGATTTAAAAAGTGAAGTCTAGTCATTTAAATGAATATTTTTTTAACCGCCATAGAGATATGGCGTATCGGTATGACGGGATATGACAGTCATTAATTAAATAAATAAATTATTATTTATATAAATATATATAATTCAAAAAATAAGAAAATAATAAAAATATAATTAAAAAATTAGAAGTCCAAAATTCATTAAAAAGTCAAAATTACAGTAAAACACCATCATGGCGCCACGACCGTGGCGGGCATGGCGGCCGATACAGAAAATTGCCATAAATCAGTATGACGATCGCGTTTTCATTATGAACCGATATGATATAGCGCCATATCGCCGCTATTTAACAACATTGCCTCAAATTCGAGAAAGTAAACTTAATAGTTAAAATTCTCATTAATTTTTGGTTGGGGGTGGATCTGTTAATTTATTTTAACACATTTAGGAACTTAATAATTCTCTTCTTTTTTGCGGAGAATTATTTTTCGAGAAATTGGAAAACGAGGGTCTTGACAATTATGTTTTACCACTCGGGATTTCCCTAACCACACTTGCCAACTTGTCATAATACATTTTTGAGCGATTTGATTAACTAGTTCATATAATCAAATCATTTTAGCGAAGAAATTTTTTTTGCAAATTGCAGTAATATCCTATTTTTCTAGTCATATGATACGATTTACATGAATAAATCTTTTTAGATTACAGAAATAATTCTCCTTATCAATACTTCCCCTGTCCTATAAAGATTGTCCTATTTTTCCATTTCCGTCGTTCCACAAAATTTGTCCTATTTCACTTTTACTATTTTTCCTCATTTGGGATAATCTTTGTGGGACGGAGGGGAGGGAGTACAAGCTAAATAAGATACTGCAACAATGTCGTTTTGGACATGAGACACCAAACAAAAGCATCACATGTTTAGCTCCCTCGCTTTATAAAAACATATACTCCAGAAAAGTAAATGTAGTAAATATACATTTAATGAGTGTGCCACCGCTTATAAATACTGAATGCGGTTGTATGAAGCAATCCGACACTTGGAGAAATGGAAAACGGTGACATAGAGTTAGAGAAGAAGCACAAATCCGAAAATGGTGATGAGGAAAAGAAACAAGAAGATGTCTTCACAGACAAAAAGAAGCAGCTTGGTGGTGTTAGAACAATGCCATTTATTCTTGGTTAGCCCACCCACCTTCTTCTCTCTCTCAAATCTCAATTACCATGTTTTACTTTCAGAAAATTTTACAGTTTTGTTTATGTATGAGTCTGTGTGAGAGATTTGTTCATTCTTGGTAGCCCACCTTTTTAGATTGTTGTAAAGATACAATCTTTAATCTTTACTATGTGAGTGTGATGACAAAGATTCATTCTTGGTATCTGGTAAGTCCACCTTCATATGTAGCTTTGAGCCTTTGTTTGTGTTTGTGTCATAAAACAGAGAGACTGTGTTTTGTCATACATTATTGAAAAGTTGGAATGGGAAATAAGTTTTATCTAAAGTTGGTTGCTTTAGAGATGGATGGTGTAATCAAACATAACCTTCCCATAATGCCGAATTAATCCTTTTTTTTACACATGCATCGCTATCTTTTGATTTTGAAATTGCTTGGATAATTGTCCAGAATTTGAGGCTGATTATGAACGAGAAAAACTGAATCTTTAATGAAGCTGCTGTCATAATCTTACCATGATAGAAATCATGTAGCATTTCAAGAAATTTGATTGTTGTTCTAAGTTTTAGCCTTTCACCTTCCTTGTCAGCAAACGAAGCATGCGACAGATTCGCAACTTCCGGTTTTCATGCCAACATGATCACATACCTGACTCAGGTGCTGAATCTGCCTCTTGTCAAGGCATCAAACACTCTTGCAAACTTTACGGGAACTTCCAGCTTCACCCCAATCATCGGTGCCCTCTTCGCTGACTCATTTGCTGGCAGATATTGGACAATCACTGTTGGTTCCTTCATCTACGTGCTGGTCTGTCCTTACCCCTCCAATAAAAAAACAGGCAAAAAACATTCTTAAAAACTCGTTGACAAAGTGTTTTGTGTATTGTGTGCTTGTTCTTGCAGGGGATGGTTGCCATCACGATATCGGCCACCCTGCCTCAGCTTCGTCCCCCTTCGTGCCCGACTCAAGAGAACTGTGTTGAGGCCTCGAATCTGCAGCTGTGGGTGCTCTACCTTGCCCTCCTCCTCACCTCGTTGGGCACGGGTGGGATTAGGCCGTGTGCGGTGACATTTGCTGCTGATCAGTTTGATATGAGCAGAGCAAAAACAGAGTCTAGGAAGTGGAATCTCTTCAATTGGTACTATTTCTGTATGGGGTTTGCCTCTTTGCTTGCTCTAACTGTTGTTGTTTATATCCAAGACAACGTTAGTTGGTCTTTGGGGCTCGGGATCCCTACCATCGCCCTGGCTTTGTCTCTCATCGTCTTCGTTCTTGGGTCCCGTTTGTACAAGAAGATCAAGCCCGGGGGCAGCCCTTTTGTTCGAGCTGCTCAAGTGATTGTTGCGGCTGTGAGGAAGAGGAAAGCCGTCCTACCGGATGATCCAACTGCCCTGTATCACAACAAAGATCTTGATGTTGATATCTCGACCAATGGCTGGCTTCTCCACTCGGACCAGTTTAAGTAAGCTTCGAAACCTCGTACTTGTGCTTTTTTTTGTAAAGGGCATTTACTTTTTTGTCATTGATTCTTCAAAGGATATTATTGTAAAAAGACGCTAGGCGCCTAGCGTCTTTAAACCCTCCAAATTGATGACTTATGGTTTTGTTTGTTGACTTTACTGAAAGGTGCTTAGATCGGGCGCCATACCATTTGATTCGGACATGAAGGGTTTGCCGGGGCATCCCAACTTGTGGAGACTGACAACGGTCCACAGAGTCGAAGAGCTGAAGACCGTTGCCAGGCTCATGCCAATATGGGCCGCAACTATCTTACAAGTGGCCTCACATTCGCACATAAACAACTTCACCATCCAACAAGCTCGGACGATGGACTGTCACATCTTGCCATCCTTCAAGATCCCGCCGGCCACAATGTTGATATTCTCAACCCTAACCGTCATCCTAGTCCTCCCGGTCTACGAGCGCGTTTTCGTCCCCTTAGCCAGACGCATGACCGGCCACCCTGCAGGCATCACGTGCCTGCAGAGGATGGGAATAGGCTTGGGGATGGGAATCCTATCCTCCCTAGTCTCGGGGCTAGTCGAGATCAAGAGGAAAAATGTGGCCGCCAAGCACAACCTACTCGATTGCCCCACGGCCATCATACCAATCAGCGCCTTCTGGCTAGTCCCGCAGTATTGCCTGCATGGACTAGCCGAGGTGTTTTCATCGGTGGGGCACATCGAGTTCCTGTACGACCAGTCGCCCGAGAGCATGAGGAGCATGGCAGCGGCGCTGTATTGGATAGCGATCACGATCGGGAATTACGTTAGCACGTTGATGGTGACGTTGGTGCATCGGTACAGCGGAGAGAGGAGGAATTGGCTTCCTGACAGGAACCTTAATAGGGGGAGATTGGAGTGTTACCATTGGCTGGTGAGTGGAGTGCAGGCTGTGAATTTGGTGTACTATGTTGTATGTGCATGTTTTTATAAGCGCAAATCTATACAAGAATTAACTGATAAAAATGAGGGAGATGTTGAGTGTGCTGATGATCATAGGGAAGCAGAGATGGTCATGAAATAGAGTGATTTGGTGTACTATGTTGTTTCTGCATGCTTGTAACTTGTAAGTCAGTCTTGTTGAAGGTTAGTACTATATTTCTTTAATGAAAAAATAAATATTCATGTAAACTCCTTTTTTTTTATATTTGAGATCCATGTAATTCCCGGGGTGCGTTATGTTGCTAACTATTTAAGTTGCTAACTCTGCTAACTCATCAATGCAGTGTATTAAAAATGTCAACATATAATATCAACAGAGTATATTGAAGTTCAACAAAATTATATGTTGACATTTTTAATATACTGCGTTGATTAGTTAGCAGAGTTAACAACTTAAATAGTTAGCAATTGATCACACCCCTGTAATTCCCGATATCTATATGTCTTCAAGTATGAAAAGTGACTGAAACTTTAGACCTTTGTAATATACTTATACATTTTTAAATTTTTTGTGGGTGTAAATTATTGGATAATGATTATTACACCAAGTGAAGGATTTACTATCTCTTTTTATTAATTTGGTTGAGTGAGGATATTGGCAATCACTCACGCTCCACCTAAATTGTCATGAATATTATTGGATTCATCTTCCATTTGTAGACATTTGTTAGGCCATATATTTGGTTGGTTAAAAAGGGGAGAGAGTCGATTGTTTCTCAACCCTTTTATTTGATGTTGAAATCAATGATAGCAAATACATTATATAATTCAAAGCGTTTTAATACATTATATATTTACGTACGAACAATGACTACAATTATCGAAAACCAAAATAAAGATATTATTGGTGTTGCAATGTGACTTGTGACTAATCAAAATTCATATTCTTATCGTCCAAACCTCTAAATGGTTGAAATATTCATCTCCTTTCTTCCTCTATCTCTCAAATTTTAAAAAGGATTGTACTTTCTTTAAAGTTGCAAAAAGAAAGAAAGATAAATAAAGTGGAGGAGTATCACAATTAAGACATAGTTTTAGGTGGGATTTCACTTCGAAAGTACTCCCTCCGTTCATAGTAATAGAGTCATTTTGTCATTTTGGTACATTCCATATTAATAAAGTCATTTCATTTTTTAGTAAAAGTCAACACATTTTTCCACACCTACTCTCTCATACTTTTTTCTCTCTTTATCTCTCTACCTTTTTCATTTTCCACTTTATTCTCCATTTACTTAAATCACCTAATACAATTTTTCTTAACCTCTGTGCCGAAAAAAAACACATCCATTACTATGGAACGGAGGGAGTAATAAAACAATGTTCTATTATCTATTTACTTTTTTTTTGATGAATCAATGAATGGAATATAACGACATAAAGTAAAGTACAAGCAGGACACGGGCATACCCTAGGGATACATGCCTAAGAGCCGAAGCTATGTAGGCCGGTGGGGGGGGGAATAAACTCTAGGGAAGCGTAGCCCTAAGAGTTGGTATCACAAACCGAAGAGCACCACATAATATCCATACATCAACAAATACAACATAAGACTTTACTTTGGTTAAGGTCTCCAAGGTGGGATCCACTCCAAAAGCTTTGGTATTTCCTACCATGAATGTGTGCTTGTAGTCGTTACTTCCGTCCACGTTACCCCGATGGAGGTAGGGGTAGGGCCTCGTTAAAACCTCCTAGAGATAAAACCCAGTGGGAAAAAGTCCCTAGGAGGAAAAAGAGTACCCCCGTGGCCGAGAGCAATGCTAGACTCCCAAGTGCTCGGTCACTTGATCATGCGGATAAAGGGAGTATAAGACTACGTATGTTACCTTCTTCACTTCAAACACCAGGTGCTTGGGTTCGAATGTTGATCCGTCGAATATCAAGGCATTCCTGCCTCGCCAAATCAGGCTAACCATTGCAATGAGGGCTAGTCTTCTAGCCTTGCGCATAACTGCCGCACCGCTTCTTTCCTTGAGCATCCACTTGATGGCGCTCGGGATAGTAGTGATGTTCCTCCTCAGTCCCAGCCATGATTTGATCTCCTTCCAAACTTCCCAAGTCTTGTGGCATTTGAAGAAAAGATGGTCCACTGACTCCGTATGCGCCGTGCACAAGGGGCAACATTGATCGATGTTCTTGTAGCCCAGTCTGTCCCTCGTTGAAAGTCGTCCTCTGAGGGCTTTCCAAGTAGTGAAGGAGTACTTTGGCGGGACAAAGTCCTTCCACACGAATCGGTGCCACAGTCGCCGTTCACTTTTTGGCCTGAACCACTCGTACGCCTCGACCGCTCCCTTGCTCCCGTACCACTGTCCCAACAACTTCTCCACTTCTCTTCTCGACCGGTCGGTCAGTAACTCGTCTCGGATTTCAAGCAGCCTCTTGAAGAGTGGTGAGTCCCGCGATCTCGCCGTCCATTCCCACAACGTCCGATTCTTGAGAAACTCACTATGGATCCATTTGATCCACATCGAATCCTTCTTCACGTGAATGTTCCATAAGTTCCTCGCGAGTAGAGCCTTGTTCCACGCCCCAAGGTCCCGAAAGCCGAGTCCCATTCATCCTTCGGTAGGCAGAGATCCTTCCAAGACACAAGGGGGTATTTTGTACCCCAAAGGAACTCTCGGCAAATGGATTGACCCGATCCCTAACGTTTGCCGGCAGGGGAAACACTCATAGCCAGTAGCACTCGACTCCCTGAAAAACAGAGCGCACAAGTTCAGTTTTACCGGCATACGAAAGATTCTTACCTGTCCACTTTTTGGTGGGGATGCAATCTTGTCGATCAACGGCGTGTAGTGCATGATGTTGAGCTTGCTCGACGCGAGGGGCACTCCCAAGCACTTCACCGGCAAGGAACCCAACGGGAAGCCAAAAATGCTCTTGATCTCCTCCAAGTCCCGTATTGGCAGCTTGCCACCTGGAAAAAGGTTAGACTTGTCCTTGTTGATCTCCAATCCCGAGCAGCCTGAGAACTCCTCCATAGCATCCGCCAAGATCTCCATGGACATGTAGTCGCCCCTACTAAAAAGCATAAGATCATCTGCAAAGGCCAAGTGAGTAATCTTTTCTCTCGCACATTTTGCATGGAAATTAAAATAGGAGTTCGTCGTTCGGGCTGCAAGCAAACGAGATAAGTATTCCATGCAAAAGATAAAGAGAGTAGGAGATCTAGGATCTCCCTGTCGTAGTCCCCTTTTGCCGGGAAAGAATCCGTGCGGGCTTCCATTGATCGCGATCGAGAACCTAGGCGTCGTGACACACTGCATCACCCAATAGACGAACTTCGGGTGGAAATTCAGCCCATGTAGGATGGCTCTGAGGAAGTCGCAATCCACGGTGTCATACGCCTTGCGGAGATCGATCTTGACCATACACTTGGGAGCATTCTTCTTGTCCGCATACCCTCGCATGAGCTCTTGAGTGAGGTGGATGTTGTCCATGACGTGTCTCCCCGGTATGAACGCCGATTGTGCCTTGTCCACGAGCTTGTTCAGTAGCGGCGCCATCCTTCTCGAAAGGATCTTCGTGATGATCTTGTAGAAGACGTTGCAGCAGGAGATAGGCCTGTAGTCGCCCACCGTTGGGTTGATTGACGTCTTCAGAATCAGAGAAATAACCGTCGTGTTGAAGTTCTTCAACAGTTGGCCCGTTTCAAAGAATTCCGTAACTGCCTCAACCACGTCATTGCCGACTCTCTCCCATTGCTTCTTGAAAAATGCCGAGGAGTAGCCATCGGGCCCCGGTGCCTTGTCGTTCCCGAGGTCAAACAGGGCCTCTTTGATCTCCTCAACCGTGATGGCTCGCACCAAGTCCATTCTGTCCTCTTCGCTCACAAGAGGGCCTTGCCTAATGATGTCCACGTTGATAGGCTCCGGCTCCTTCTTGGTACCCAAGAGAGTCGAGTAGAACTCCACGAACTCACTAATTATTTCTTCTTGATCCCTCGTGATTGTGCCATCTCTCCTGTAGAGGAATGCAATATAATTGCGTGAGTTGTTCCTTTTAACAAGAGAGTGGAAGAAAGAAGTACTGCGGTCACTAAGGAGTAAATGCTTGAATTTAGCTTTTTGCTTAAAATACTCCCTTTCAGTTTGTGATTTTTGAGACCAATTTCAAAGTTCGTGAGAAATACCAAAATTTGACAAAAATTCATGGTTTTAGGGACCAATATCCCTTTACAAAATTACAATGAATAGAACAACCACATGAAAATATATGAATTGAAAAATATTTTTATACATATTTCGGAATTATTTTAGTTATTAGCCTACTCGAAATTGTTCCAACTTATTAAAGAACTGATCGATTTTAATATAAATACTAGTAATTATTTATGCATAATACATGTAAAGAAAAAAAACAAAACATTTAAAACCATAGCTTTTTTAATACTCCATGATTGAAATAAAATGAATTGCACTAACAAATCAAACCAACTGAATCTTTGACCATAACTTTTTCTTTTTTTCTTGAATGCGATATTTGTCCCTTGCCCTCAATAATTCGAGCTTTTTTGTTGGTGAAAAATGGCACCATAATCGAAGTCTTCCTTCGATTTAAAATTAAATATATAAAAAATATTAAACTAACATAGTTGATTGATTAGCCCTGTACTACAAACGAATATCATAATAATTTATTCAAAATGTCCAATATTAATCAATTATTATATATAGGTTTAAGAACTTGTTAGGATTGGTCGCGGTGCATTACAGAATCAACTAATTTCCACTTCTATTTCTTGGAATTTATACAGCTTTATGCTCTCTAATGTTATACTGGTATCTAAATTTCAAATAAACTATAGAATGAATTTCAAGTCTATGGTGACTTTTTTTAATTGATAAATGTTAAAAATTTAAAAATTATGTTACAGTAGACTCAAATCTAAGTTTTGGTTCCAGACATTAACCACACTACTATTAGGCTAATACATCTCTATATGAACTTTGAAAGTATTCACTTAATAGTCTAAGCCAATTTTTTTTATCAATTTGGATTGATTTATCTTAAATAAAATGCATCAAACTAATGAGATAAATGATTTGTTAAATACTAAAAAAATAACGAAAAGCACATACTAATATTTTTAAATTTAAGCTAAAATTCATCATGCGGTCAAAATTTGGATTATAAGTTAAAAATAACCTTTTAATTGATGAAAACTTCAAAAATAGATTAGAGTTCCTCTATTTTTCATTTAAGCTTCAAGATTTTATCGCTCTTGTCATTTTCTTGCCAACTATAGTGAAATGTAGATAATGGTATAAACAATTACTCCATTTGAATGCTCTAAAAATATTTTGTTTTTCGTTTTTTATTAATTATATATATTTGGTAAAAGGTACTATTTCAATAAAGAACGCGTAAACAACAATGAGTATACATTTATTGGTTTAACTTTTGTTGTTGCTCGTGAATTGAAAAAGATCGGAGAGAAAACATTCTTTTCTTTTCTTCTTTTCAAATAATTTGTGATTTAAAAAAGCTTTTGTTTTTAAGTTTATGATTAAAAAAGGTGGAATGCTTTGAGTTGTGCCTTTTGTGGCCTTTTTTCTTGTTCCGGAGAAACAATTTGGTTGTGCAATTGCATGGATGCTCTTATTTCGGAATTTTGTAATAATGAGATAATATTCTTTTTTACTATTATTAAATTGAATTAATATTCTTAATTGGGTATCTAAATGACTTGCATTTTGAGAAGTCGAGAGTGCCTCTTATTTCTTAAGATCGGGAATAATGAAAAACCATACCCAAACCTACTTTGCAAGATGCATATATTTTTAACTTTTCTACTCAATTTAAAATTTCTTTTCTTAGTTCGTTTTTTATTATTTTAATGTAAAAGTAACAATAATTGATAGTTCGTGATTGCTTATTAAAGTTCTAGTAGTTTCTACAAGTTTTTTTCTTTCTCCAAGACTCCAACATTCTTGCGGCTTTTCCATTTCATCGCTATTTTGTGAAGTTGAGAGAATTAATTATGGGGACTTTATATTGGCACACACCGCAATAAATTCAATATATTTATCACGTCAAATAAAATATAAACTATACTCCACATAATTTAAATAGACATGCACTTTACGTACACATACCTCCAACTAAGGCCTAAGGGATTATTATGCTAAGGTATACAACTCTTTATTTATTCATGTTTTTACAATCTAGCTATATCAATTAATCAAAGTTTCAGTTACGTATCAATCACATATCGATTATGAGCGACTTTTATATTCTCTCTTGATTTCTTTATTTATTTGATACTTCTACTTAAGTTGAGCAACGACATTTTTTATACTGAACTTGCTAATTACCTAATTAAATATCGACCAATCTATGCATGTTTGGTTATATCACGTTGCACTAGATTATCAAACTTTCAACTGGTCTTTCAGACCTAACGAAAGGAGGTATATAATACCACCCTCAAGTTTCCCCTTCATGAAATGTCGATCGATCTCTACATGATTATATCATGTTAGATAGATTTTCTATGATGGAAATTGCTTCCTTATCCAAAAATAACTCAGCTCTTATGAGTAGCAGTTAACCATAACTAAGTCAAGGTTTCATAATATCTTGAAAATGATAATATCTCTCATACTATTTCGTTTTACAGATCAAGTATAACTAGGGGTGGGTCGGTACGGTATACCGTACCGACCGTGCCATACCGCATACCGTACCGGAAAGTACGGTATGATAAAATTCAATACCGATACCGTACCGAATTTTCGGTATACCGAAATTCCGGTATACCGGAAATTCGGTATGATATTTTTTGATACCGTTACCATACCGTTATTACGGTATACCGTACCGTGTTTCGGTATACCGTTAAAAAATGGTATACCGAAACACGGTACGGTATACCGTAATAACGGTATGGTAACGGTAACGATATACCGAAAAATAATTGGTTTCTTGATTTGTTCATTTACTAGCAAATAATATTTTTTTAATGTGAAAATACTAAAATTCAACATATATCAAAATTTGGCTCATTTGTTGGTTATGATGAGTATATTTTAAAGTTAAGGGTTTAGGATTTAGGTTTCAAGGTTTTGGTTTTTAGTGTATGGGTCGCTATATTGCAATGAAATGAATCTCGACTAGAAAGTGTCTCACCAGTGCAATATTAAATTATTGCAACGTAAACTTGCTCCTACAGTTATAACTCAACGGTTAATTCATATTTTCACAGATTTAAAATGCTTTTTAATTTTAAGTCTGATATTTAAATGTCAAGACAGTTTATTAAAATGTCAACACAAATATGTGTTGAAATTTTAATGTGATCGTATTGACATTTTTAAGAAAAGGTAGCATTTAAACGCACTCTTGTGGCTATGTGGGGTTAATGTGATTGAAAAAGTATAATCCAAAGTAAGAGGATGTCGAATATTCTTTTGTTTATCATTTCACAACTTTTATTTCGCAAAATGAAATAAATAAGAAGAAATTAAAATGACCCGTGCATCGCACGGGCGTGACACTAGTTAGTAATTTAAATTGGACATTTATTTCTCTTTAAGAATTAAGAATGACTGATCAGTATCCTATTTATTCATCCTTCAATTTAAGTAGTATATAAAACAAGATAACATACAATGAATTAAACACTAATTAAACGATTTGATTCATTTTCAGCTGCACATATTTTTAATTGACATTTTATGAAGTGGGACGAAGAATAAAACAAAATTTTTAATTACTTTGTATATTTGGAATATGACATTACACAAAGAATCATATACTAAATGGTGTGAGTTAATACAAATTCTTTCAAATGTGCTCTGTTGAAACATATTCCCGATATCGTATTTCCAATCTTCTTTCGGTGTTATGTGCTATTGTGTTTATTATATTTAATAGGATGAGTTGATAAGAAAATAATTCATGTTAATTTTGAATTTGTTTGAATAAATTATCATTTGAATGTTTAATTTTATTGTATTAATTGATGTATTAAATTTTTTTTAATATAATATATATATAAATGTAATATATTTATTACAACATATTTAATATTAATATATATATATATATATATATATATATATATATAAAATAATCTATCGGTATACCACGGTATACCGAATCTTCGGTATATACCGAATATTCGGTATACCACGGTATACCGGTATACCATGGATTCGGTATATACCGAAGTTTCGGTATACCGTGGATTCGGTATACCACGGTATACCGCGGTATAGAAAAATTGATACCGTTACCGTACCGAAACACTGCGGTACGGTATCATATCGTACCGGAAACTGCGGTATACCGAAAAATCGGTATTTTTGGTATTTTTCCGGTACGGTAAGTCCGGTATTACGGTATTTCGGTATAATTTCCCACCCCTAAGTATAACATCGAGTGGTATCATCATAATATCTCTTAGAGCATCTCCAGTGGTCGGCGGACAAGCAATAGCCCAGCCATAGCCCAACCATGCCACATCAGCAGCACTAAATTCTTCCTGCCACATCAGCTGGACAAGCAACTAGACAAGCAATAGCCCAGCCATAGCCTTGCCACATCATCAGCACTAAAAACAAATAATTAAACAATCATACAAAATACGGAATTAAATTTACGACACATATACGGGAAAATTCTCTAACAATATTAAATTTTTAAAAATACATTAATTTAAAAAAAGTAAGAAAAAATTACATTACTTAAAAAAAATCCTAATCCACGCACGGGCCCACCCCTTCCGGCGCAGCCTCACTCCTCGCCGTCGTCGCCGCTATCCGGGACCCCCAAATCTGCGGCATCTGAGCCCGCGTCAGAGCCCCCCACCTGTGCCGCGCTGGAATTCAAATCCTGTCGCATACTCACGAGCACGGCGTGAAAAAAACTCTTCTCCTCGGGGTTAGTTGCATTCTTCCATTGATCTATGACCTTGATCATCTGAGCCCGCGCTTGTTGACGCGCCAAGAAGACGAGGTCGGCTGTCAAGTTGCCAACAGGAGGGATGCCGACTGGATCTCCTGGGACCTCTGGCGAGGGCGTTGCGCCCGTATTTGACCAACCGAGCCAGTGCGACGAGTAAACGAGGGAGGGGACGGGGTCTCCTGAGCATCTTCGGGGAGGTCGTGGGAACCGCCGCTGCTACCTTTGGCGTAATCACCTGAATAGTTCAGGCGCTGCTTCTTCGGCCAGCCCGCATCGACACCTGCCCGAAACTTCTCGGAGTCCATTAGCACCTCGTAGCAGTTCCAGTAGGTGAAATCCTTGTAAAGCCCGGGCAGGGGGAACTCTTTCTCCGCCAGCCTCCGGCAGTCGTCGTTAGTTTGGCCGCTGGACTTCATTCGGAGGGCGTTGGTGTACAAGCCTGAAAATCGGGACACCCCAGACTGGATTCGGTCCCACCCCTTCCGGCACTCCTCCCCGCTGCGTGGCCTCCCCTCTGGGCAAAATGCCTTGTAGGTTGCTGCTATTTTAATTTAGCCCACAAGTTAACGATCCTCTGATTGTTCGAGGCGAGAGGGTCATCGCAAACACTCACCCACGCCTTGGACAGCGCGACGTTCTCCGCGTCTGTCCACTTCCTCCGTACCTCCATCTGCGATGACTCGCCGACCACCTTCTTCCCCTTCTTCTTCTTGGGCGAGCCCTGACCCCGCCCCACGGGAGTGTCCGGTGCCCCGAGATCTATACCCAACTCCTCTAAGGAGAAGGACTCAATCCCCTGGAACTGCGTATCTACTGGGGTCGATGTGTGCGAAGCAGCGGTACCAAAATCAAAGCTGGGGCGATAGACGTCAGAGCCCCCGGCGTCCCCTGCCCCCATGGTGTACCCTGCGTCCCCTGCATCCCCGCCATCCCCGGCGTCCCCTGCATCCCGGGTGCCCACCCCGGCATCATCGGCATCCCGGGATGCATCCCCGGTCCCCCCTGACGGGATGCATCCCCGGTCCCCCCGACCCCCGACATCCCCTGCCATCCCGGCATACCACCGCCATATGCCATCCCGGGCATCATCTGCTGCCAAGGGTACATGTTGTTGTAGTACCCGGGCATCTGATTCCATCCACCTCCCACGGGGACCGCGGGAGTTTGAGAATCGCTCAACCCTGAAGTTGGCTCGTTGTTGAGATCCATTTCGCGTTGTTGATCTTGTACAGAAATTAAGATAGAGAGAGTACTCGTTAAAACAAGTTGTGCGAATGAAAATGTCGTGCAAATCGCGTATATATAGTGTTTCGAAAATTAAAAAAAAAATTGGCTCGCCGGTTCCTTGCCGATAGGGAGGCTGCAATAGCGGCGAGCCGATCGGCGAGAGAATCGGCGAGCGCCCGGGAATCGGCGTGCCCTCGCCGAAATTCTCGCCGATTTGGCGCTCGTCGGCTGCAATAGTACGGCGAGAAAATCGGCGAGCCTCTCGCTCGCCGACCACTGGAGATGCTCTTAATAACTTAAAATAGAGTGAGAAATGACTAACTTCTAATTGTCCACTTTTTTTTTCACAAAATCATGCCCAAATATGGCTAGCTACCGACTAACTTTGTTGCTATACACTATTATCATGCAAAATAATTGAATTAGTATATTATTTTTTCTTTCAAGAAATGAGAAAAAAGATCGTGGTTGGAGATTGGCTATGGAAGGAGATCATAGTTGGAAATAATTACAACACCTGATCATTAATATGCATAATCTGCAATTGTTAGTATTTTATCATTCTTGAGCATTAATACTATGCACCTATATTATGAATTATAATCAAATCAATATAAGTAAGATATATATACCACATTGAGTTATGACTGATTATACTTTCACAACCATATAGTTCATAGTTGCCTTCGACTTATAAGTTCAAGTAAACAAATTTGTCTTGACACAATTCTACCCTAACTTTCTAATAAATCAATTTGATTATAGCCTTTACGAGTCTATTATATACTTAGGTATATACTTAAATCGAAATAACCATTAAAAAAATACTATCAAAACTTAAATTATATTTAGTTGTATTTTTAAGCTTATGCGCGAAATTGAAATTTATCAAAACTAGTAGGTGTAGTATGAATTTTTTTACCAAAACCAGTTAGATTAATCACAAAATTAGACGAGAAAGAAACTAAGTTAACCACAATTAGTAATTAATTATCGGACCTAAAACTAGGTAGCGGAGCATCGTTGCCACTGCGGTGGAGCAAAGGCGTCGGAGAGCCGCATCGGGGCTGACAAGAGGTGGTGCCCACAACCCTAATGGCATCAGCTACCACTAATTCAAACTTTATCTTTTTTGGCAACTCTGTAATCACATACTCAAGCCACTCTCAGAAAAAAACATAGCAAATGGAACCCACAAATTTATTAATTATAAAGAAGAAGTAAAAAAGACATTATCAAATTACGATTGAAGCCACCTGGAACTCACGTAGTGATGTAAGCATAAAAATCAGAATATTCAATTAGATTCAGCTGAAGGCCTAATGCTCAAACAGTAAGCATAGTAATATTCATGTACGTATATTACTACTAGTCAATTAAAAATTTATATAATTTTTTAATAAAAATATTGATTGTAATAAGAGAGTAGTGCTTATATTAAGAATGATTTTAGAGATCAATCGACAATGTAATAGGAGTAGAAAAGATAAATTAAATGGAGTACTAAAGAGAGTGAATTAAGTAAAAATCTATGCATTATAAACTACTCCTAGTAGATAAATAGAAACCACCCCTACCCCTACCCCTACCCCTACCCCTACCCCACCACCACCAAAAAAATCTTACAAATACCCTAGTTCCAAGCACCCATTCCTTAGGAAACACAAGCAATTCTAGTGTTTTCCTCACTTCTCTTCCAGCTCAAACAAAAGAGAGAGAAAAAAAAATGGAAGGAAAAAGTTGTTGTTGCTCCAATTTTTATGAAAAGGCTAAACCTTACATAGCCATGATTTCATTGCAATTTGGGTATGCTGGAATGAATATCATTACCAAAGTCTCTCTCAACAGAGGCATGAGCCACTATGTTTTGGTTGTCTACAGACATGCCTTTGCCACTGCTGTCATTGCTCCTTTTGCCCTCATTCTTGAAAGGTCCCTTGTTTTTGCCAAATTATGGAGTATCAATTAATTGCCCCTTTCTTTGCATACTTATATTTTAATTAGTAATATTTTTTTGAAACAGGAAGGTGAGACCAAAGATCACATTCACTATTTTCATGCAGCTATTTGTCCTTGCTCTTCTTGGGTAAGGTTTTTTTAATTATATCTTGCTCATAAGTATATAATACTTAGTATTTTTTTTTACTTCAGTTAATTTTTTCTTTTTTATTAGGCCTGTGATTGATCAGAATCTCTACTATGCTGGGCTGAAATTCACTTCCCCAACTTTCTCATGTGCCATGAGCAACATGCTCCCTGCCATGACATTCGTCATGGCAGTCATCTGCAGGTACGGCCAAAACTATTCGTAATGGCGCAGACATACACAATTCGGAATCAAATAGACTCTTAATTATTGTTTTGGATGAATTCAATTTAGGATGGAGAAGGTGGACATGAAGAAGGTGAGATGCCAAGCAAAGGTGGTGGGAACACTAGTGACAGTTGGTGGAGCTATGCTTATGACAGTATACAAAGGGCACGTGATAAACATGGTGTGGTCACACTACATTCACTCAAATGTTCCTGCCCCAAATCAAGAAGATGCTGACAAGGATTGGGTCAGGGGCTCAATTCTTCTCATCATTGCCACTTTTGCTTGGGCTTCCTTCTTCATCCTTCAGGTTACATTTTTTGCTTATCATTTTTATTTTAAGGTTATAATCTTATATTTATAATGCCCTTGTTTGAATATTGTCAAATAGGCAATCACATTGAGGAAATACACAGCCCAGCTATCTCTCACAGCAATTGTGTGTTACTTGGGCACACTTCAATCTATTGCAGTAACATTTGTGATGGAACACAAACCAAATTCTTGGGCTATTGGTTGGGACATGAATTTGTTAGCTGCTGCCTATGCTGTAAGAGCTCACTCTCTAACTTGATAGTAGTAATTATTTTATTTTTTAATTTTTTTAAATTTAGACTAGTAAATTAATTTAATATAATATTGCTGGACAGGGTATCATATCCTCAGGGATAGCATACTATGTTCAAGGTGTAGTGATGCAACAAAGGGGGCCTGTTTTTGTCACAGCATTCAGTCCATTGATGATGGTGATTGTAGCCATCATGGGCTCTTTCATATTGGCTGAGAAGATTTATGTTGGAGGGTAATTATCTTAATTATTTTTACCTATTGATTCTTTTCTTTAATACATTATTAATTTGTTATTTTTCTCATTTGGAATCCAGGGTTCTTGGAGCAGTCTTGATTGTGATTGGATTGTATTCTGTTTTGTGGGGAAAATACAAGGAATTTAAAGAGAAGGAAGCTGAGGAATTTCTTGAGCCAATAAAGGGTTGCACTCAAATTGAGACACCAATAATTCATGATATTGAAGCAAATCATGCTGGAATTCAGACAAATCAGTCAAACAGGATTTATGTTCCAGCAGCTGCAAATACTGTGGATACCACTAAAATATAACTGAAGCAGCAACTAGAAAAAGAGAGAAATAAAAAAAATAACATGGATAACACCCATCTTTATTTATTTTTCTTCTCTTTAAAATTTCTTTTCCCCCATTTTGATTTGGGTTTTTGTTGTCTTGTTTTGTACTAATTTGTAGTGGACTACTACTGAGGTTGTAAAGTAGTACTTAGAATTTACTGAGGAGATATGAAATGGTAAATGACTCTTTTTTTTTTGAAAAAATAGTACTACTAATAATATTAGTGGGAATTTGGTGATAGTGGTTTTCTATATATGTTTCCACTTTGAATGTTGTAAAAGTCTGATTCAGAATCCCACTTGTGAAATTATTTGAATCGGCATTGTTTGATTGCTTTATGCTTTTTTGTTAATATATGACGTAATTACGGTTTTAATGCTACTATGAAATACTACGTAAATCTTATCTTGATAAGATGTTGCTATATTAATCTCGAAGAGTTGAAAAAATAATGGAGGAATTAGTATATTGTTTTTAGAAACATTCATCAATGATTTCAAGAATGAATTTTGATGTCACATTTAAAATTCAGTAATTTGGATTAAAATTTGGATTCCAAAAGTCTGAAAATGAAAATAATTTTGAACTAATATCCAATTTTAAATATATTAATAATAATTGCAGACTGGAATAAAACAAAATTAGTGGCCCAACAAAAATGGCGTTTTTCAGAATATTGTAAGAGCGATTCCGACACCAAATCAATTTTAAAGAAATCCAATCTAGCCCAAATTAAATTAGGCCAGGCCCAAAGAAAAATCAAAACGTAAATAGGCCCAATGACGCCATTTGTTAGTTATTTTCACAGAGAAAAATCTTCCAACTGAAAGGAGGGAAACTAACGACTTATCCTCAACTGAAATGCAATAAAGATTCAGACCCTTATCTCTCATCCCTCTCTCTCTAGAAAAACATACTTTCTCAAAACTCCAATGGAAAAGGAAACGTCAATTTCTTGCCACAAATCAATCGGTCCCCTAAATCTTCGTTTAAGCAAACAGATTATTCAAAAAGGTGTTTCATGGCAAACTCCAATCCCAGGTGATGAAGTTGAAGGTATAATATTTTTATGTATTAAATCAATTTTTTTGTCTGTGAAATGTGTTACTTGCCACATTACTATATTCGTATGATTTAATAAACAAATGTTTATTCTATTAAATTAAATTTAATCATGGTTATTTAAATTTAATTTGTATTTTCTTTTTTAGACTTGATATCCACTTTTAGTTGGAAAGAACTTAACATAGAACATCAAAATATTCTCTTAACATAGAACATCAAACTATTCAAAAACAGTTTCTTGATTCTTGAAGTGCTCTGTTTGATTCTTGATTTCAGTTCATTACAATGTGAGGTTGCAAGAAGGAGACTACTTCGATTCGAGTTGGGAGAGAGGGAGGCCTTACAAGTTCAGATTAGGACACTGTATGTTTTTTTTCCCTCTTCCATCATCCAAAGTTTGTGTGATTGTGTTGTTTTTCATGTCGAAAATCGTGCTTTTTAGCGAGGTGAAAAGGGTGCTTTTGTGAACAGGTGAGGTGATTAAGGGGTGGGATGAAGGGATTGGGACAATGAGGAAGGGAGAGAGAGCTGTCTTCACTATCCCACCATTCTTGGCCTATGGTGAGAGTGGCTCTCCTCCTTTAGTCCCTCCGAATTCAACTCTTGTTTTCGATGTGGAGTTGATATCTTGGTGCCCTATTAGGGATGTTTGTGGGGATGGAGGTGTTTTGAAGAAGATAGTGAGGGAAGGAGAGGGGTGGGCTACTCCAAATGAAAAAGATGAAGTCTTTGGTTAGCTTTGTTAACTCTCTCTCTTTCTCCCTCTCCCTCCATCCCTTGTTCTTGATTATTGGCTTTTTTGTAGTTAAGTATGTAGCTAAAGATGAGAATGGGGTAGTTGTATCCAAATGTGATGAGGGGTTGGAGTTCTCTTTGACAAATGGTGAGTTGTTATGAATTTAGATTTTTGTTATTGAATTATTTGATTTGAAGAATTTGGATTGATTGGTTATGTTGAATTAGGACATCTTTGCCCTGCAATGAGCAAATCTGTGAGAACTATGAGGAAGGGAGAGCAAGCTGAGCTATATGTGAAGTTTTCTTGTATGTTATGTTTGTTTTCAATTATTAGTGTTGCATATTTGGCATTTAAACTTACCAAAAATTTGACTCTCAACGGCATAGTGAATTTCTAGATGGCCTGATTCAGAGTTCAATAAATGATGAAATGCCACCACCACCACATCAAAATTTGATCATCCATCTTGAGTTAGTGTCATGGAATGCTGTCATTTATGCCAAGGGAGACAGCACAGTCCTAAAGAAGATCACGAAGAAGGGCGAGGGATTTGATCGTGCCAAGGAGGGATCCCTTGCCAGAGGTGATGATGATCATGATGATTCTCAACTTGTGATCATCTTCTAGCTTTCTGTCCCAATTGGCTCAAGATCAGTTTATGCAGTGGTTTTCCTCAAGAAACTCGAAGATGGAACGGTTTTGGAAAGGCGAGGATCAGAAGATGAGCCCTTCGAATATGTGTGTGGAGAAGAAGGTGCCTTCCTAGCTACATTGCATGATAATTGCTTCTTCTTCTTCACATTCTTCATTAATTTGTCAATTTTCTTGTAATGAAATTGCCCATTCTTCTGCAGAGGAAATCGATGAAGGTTTGGACAGAGCTGTGATGACGATGAAGAAAGGAGAAGAAGCTGAAGTGAAGATCAAATCTGCAGAAAATTCATTGTATTATCAAATCAAAATTGTTGACTTCATCAAGGTGTCAAAGCAAACATTCTACTCCAAAAAAAATCATAGATTTTCTACTCTTTTATCAACAATTTCCACCAAATTATGTTGTAGGAGAAGCCATTTTGGAAAATGGATGCTCATGAAAGAATAGCAATGTGCAAATCAAAGAAGCAAGAGGGAAACACACTCTTCCAATATGGGAAATTTCAACTTGCCTCAAATAAGTATGACAAGGAATGTGATATCTAACCAACTAATTCTTCATAGATAGGTAGGTAATTAACATCATATCTTGTGCTGATTTTTTAGTCACTCTGCAGGCCTTACACTACGTCGAATACAGCCATTCCTTCAGCCATCAAGACAAGCTTGAGGCGAACTCTTTGAGGGCGTCGTGCTATTTAAACAACGCAGCATGCAAGCTGAAGCTAGGAGAGTATGAATGTGCATCAAGACTTTGCACCAAGGTCTAATTTACTTTTTTTATTGTAATTTCTTGCATTGTGATGATCTTGAAGCTATGGAACAGGTTCTTGAGCTCGATTCGTGCAACGTTAAGGCTTTGTTCAGACGATCTCAGGCATATATAAGAACATGTGATCTTGAGAAAGCTGGGGAGGATATCAATAGAGCTCTTTCCATTGATCCACAAAATAGGTATGCATACTTTTTTTTAAATATTAAGAAAATTGTTTGTTTTTAAATGCTAATGATGTATAATCTTGAGTTTCTCAGAGAGGTGAAGATTAAATGCAAGGAGGTGAAAGAGAAACAAAAGAATGCCTTAAACATGAAGCCAAGATTTCCAGCTCCCCTATTTCAAGGTTAAGTTGGTTGATTTAATGTTGGAAATCTTGATGTTGAGATCACTACCATTTTACATTAAAAAGACTACTTAAATTGGAAATTGTTTAATCGTACCTATTTTTGTCGATTTTAATATGTCATTTGATTGTTTGTCCCCATTTGCATAATTATTTAAACAATTTTAGAAGGTTAAAACTCTAAAAAAACAAATACACAATAAGACATACTCCCTCTGTTTCGCAAAAGTATGACTATTTCCTTTTTAGTCCGTCCCACAACAATATGCACTTTTCAATTTTGAAAACAATTTTATCTCTAATGAGGTGAGACTCATTCTCCACTAATAATACTTTAATTATTTTTTCTCTCTACCTCTCTCTTACTTTACCAGTTTTGCGTTAAAACTTGTGTCAAACTTAAAGTCATATTCTTTAGGGACTGAGGGAGTATAATGTAAGTTTAAAAGTGATTACTAGCAATTCAAGGGCTTCAATTCTAAGTAAGGCCAACATATAATACTTCCTTCAGGGAGTCCCTGAAGAGTATGCACTATTTTCTTTTTCGTCAGTTCCCAAAGAGTATGAACATTCCAATTTTAGAAACTCTCTTCTCCCTAATGAGGTATGACTCATTCTCCACTAATCATACTTAAAAAACTTATTCTATCCATCTCTCTCTTACTTTACCAATAATGCATTAAAATCCGTGCCGAACCCAAAGTTCATACTAGGGATGAAGAAAGTAGTAAATGGTTAATACATCAAAATGGTCAAAACAGAGATATTAACTGGAATTGCACTCTTCATGATAATATTATAGTTAAATCTTATTATTAAAGTATAAACTACTACAGAAGGTTGTCAAGTGGATTTTATTCTAAGGGGTCGTTTGGTTGTACTGATAGGCATTGATAGGGCCGCCTATCGGAGGTATATCAGCCGTTTGGTTGTACTGATATACTATCTCGCGACCCGGTAAACCAATCAACATCCGGATGAAATTTAAGATTACTTCCTGCATTTCACCTATAACACTGTCCAGGTCCTCCCCTCGATATTGCTCAATCTCGCGAAGCCCGTTTGGTGAAATTCGGCCAAGTCACAATTATACCACTTCACTCCACCGTTTCAAGCCCCAGCTCCTCAAAGAGAGGCCGGCCATCGATTTTAGGGTTTGCATTCAATTTTGTATGAAATTTTGTTAGCCCGTTTGGTAATCATCGTTTTATGTAATCTGTGAATGATTTGCAGATTCGTCGACCATATTTGGTGATATCGTAACCTGGGCTCGATTTTGAAGCAATTACCCATGTCTAATGAAGAGGAATCTCGAAAGGTACACAAAATTCCCAACTACACAACAATTACATGGATGCTTGAAAATTTAATTCGTCTTCATCGCCGATTTGGATTGTGTTTCAATTGTTTGTGCATGTGTGCTTGAGAATTACATACTTTTCTAGATTGATATGACTTTCTTCCAGATTTGCATTTCTCAATTTGTATGTAGGGCTTGCTAAAATATACTTCATCCCAGATTTGCATTTCTCAATTTGCAATCTGTATGCAGTTTGGCAAGATTTGTAGTTCTAATTGAAAATTCAGCTGAAATGGTTGTTAGATTAGTTAATGGGATGCAAAAGTATCATTTTATGATGTAAAAGTATCATTTTATCATCCAAAAATCTAAAACTATCATTATTAAACAAAAGTATCATTTTATCATTTGAAACTATCATTTTATCCCCTCAAAGTATCATTTTATGATGCAAAAGTATCATTTTATCATCCAAAAATCTAAAACTATCATTATTAAACAAAAGTATCATTTTATCATTTGAAACTATCATTCTATCCCCTCAAAGTATCATTTTATGATGCAAAAGTATCATTTTATCATCCAAAAATCTAAAACTATCATTATTAAACAAAAGTATCATTTTATCATTTGAAACTATCATTTTATCCCCTCAAACAATCATTTTATGATGCAAAAGTATCATTTTATCATCCAAAAATCTAAAACTATCATTATTAAACAAAAGTATCATTTTATCATTTGAAACAATCATTTTATCCCCTCAAACTATCATTTTATAATGCAAAAGTATCATTTTATCATCCAAAAATCTAAAACTATCATTATTAAACAAAAGTATCATTTTATCATTTGAAACTATCATTTTATCCCCTCAAAGCATGCCTCAATCGGAGCCCGGATGAGGAAGTTATGATCATTTTAAGAAAGTCGCGCAATGCAGACAGAAACACGCGGGCGGGTGTTTTACAAAGCCACAAACACCCGGCTGGGTGTTTTTGCCGAGAAATCATTTTTTTGTCCAGAGACTTCACCCGGGCGGGTGAAATATTTTATGGAAAACACCCGGTAGGGTGTTTTGTCCGGAAGGTAACTTTTTTGTCCAAGAATTATTTTATTTTGCTTCTTTTTTCACTCTAGTATAAATAAAGACTCCATTGTTTAGCATACCTCAGACAAAGTAAACCTACTGATTGGAAAGAAAGGGGGGAAACATAGTAATGCATAGGAATAGGAGAGTGCGCATGAAAATGAACCCACTGATACTGGGCAGAGTATTATAAATGATTGGTTGCCAATAAAAGTTTGGGGGGTTAGAGTATATCATACACATTCACCTAATACATAAGGTTCGAATGGTTTTAATAGATACAAAAAATGCTACAAAAGAACAGAGTTGTGGTCAAACATATACCATCACCATGTGTAAATGCTTTGACAACTCTACAATAGTATCATTGACAAAAAAACTCTCATGTAGTTATCCAAAATACAGTACCCCGTACGAAACCTCCATGCCTTCTTCGACTAAAGCATCCCATCAATCTCCAGTAGGTCAAAGACAAAGGCCCCCCGAGCAATCACTTGCAATCCCCGAAAGAGATCCAGAAGCTCCGACTCCTTCACTAGTTTCTTTGATATATAGAATTGTTGTTTCAAAGTGAGGCCAGGGATGTCTTTCAGTTGATCAAAAACTTCAGTCCGCTTAGTACTAAGATCAAAGTCATAACCAATCCTAGTTGAAATTTCTTTCAAGCGGTCATTTGTGTCAGTGTGGATCTGACTCATCAGTGAAAGGACTCCATCAATCTTATCCTCCATCTTCCTTTTTCCAACAACTTTCTTCCGCACCTTTGGAGCTGCCACATTAGCAGCACGTGCCCTGACCCCGAGCCAGCAACAACCCCTAAACCCGAGCCAGCGCCAGTAACAGCCCCTGACCCAGAACCTGCCCCAACCCCAGCACCGGATCCTGAACCAGCCCCAGCTCTTGAGTTCGAACCAGCCGCAGCCGCAGCTCCCTCAGTAGTGGACTGGCTCTCGTCTATCATCTCTGGGAGAACACCAGGGGGGAAGGCTTCGTCGGGGAATAGCTCCTCAAAGGTCATGGGATGGGATGTACCAGCCTCATCGGGAATGTCAACTTTATTTCCAAAGATTTTTTGAACTGCATCTCCTAGATCTACAACCTTCACACCCTCAGCACGATCATTACCAAATACCTATTTCCAGTCTTCTATTTGAGGCCAAGCCTTGTTCCTCATGTACCTTGCATTTGAGTCTTTCTGCACAAAGTAATCGTCACAATTATTATAAACATACCTATCAACTGCCTCTTGACAAACAATTACATTCAATCAACAGGACACATTTTCAACCTAATCAGAGATGCATTATTATGTAAACTTAACTAGCACCAACCTTAACGAATTGTGCCCATTGCTCATCGTCACATTCTATCTTGTATTGACCATCCGAATTAAAGCCAATACCACTATGATTAAGCATCATCTTGAGGGAGCCATAATTTCGTTTCCAAGTAGTCATCTTCGAATAGATGTGGGGGTGAGGGCAGATATCAGTATTTGGGAATTCACGCTTGATCGCCTCTTTGATACGAGTTAAATACCCAGCTCGACATCCATTATCGCACCTCCATCCATTCGCTGTCAACTCCTTCAATGTTGCCATGAGGATCTCCTCCTCGCGCACGGACCAAACGCGCCTCGACCTGTCCGATATTATGGTCTTGTTCCTACCCAACTCATTGCTACCTGCAACTCATAGTCAGCACAACAACAAAAAACATATGCCACTCATGTGATGTAATCGTACCCCTTTGGTATGGGGATACCTTCATCATCACTACCTCCCATCTGTTGGGATGCCATTTTACACAGTGGAAGGCTCGTTGAAGGGGGACTAATATTGCACCAAAGAATGAATTAGGACGAAAACGAATACGACAATGAATACAGAAGAAAACGATCTATGTATTATATATAGCAACTATGCGATGAGCTAATTGTGAATAAGAACTTGAATCATAAATAAATCAGGATGCTCCAAACAAACTTAACGCGGATTGTGAAATAGATTATGTATAACAAGTATGCAATGAGCTAATTTCCCGATTACGCCCGCTTAAACCCCCAATAAACACAATACAATACATTAGTTGAACAAACTAAGTCGACAACAAGTACATCGATGTTTCACAAATGTGCCACGATACCAAAAAGAGGAACAACCTAATTTTATATGAAACATTTAACAGCGTTTCTGCGACGCAATCGAAAGAGGCACAGCCACATTTTATATGAACCTTCGGGAAGGAGGGCCGATGGAAGGAGAACAACACAAGACGTACCTGAGTAGGTCACGACGAAACGGCGGATGGCTGTCAATCTTGCCCGACACAGTAGCTGCAATCGGTGAAGTGGAATGTTGGAGAGAAGCGCGAAATCAATAGAGAGCAGGCAGGCGATTCTGTTGTGCCAAAATTAGAAATAGGGTTTGCAAGGATAAAAATGTCACTACAATAATCTTAGAAGGACAAATTTGTCCATGTATTTTTGTATCAGCAGTTTCTGCAGTCCAAACCAAACATAATATAAGCTATCATGGGGTTGTTGTCGGTACAACCAAACATCAAAGTGAGATACATATCTTACCACACTATCATGTAAAATCAATGTGAGGAGACTATCTCATATAACCCTGTCAGTGCAACCAAACGAGCCCTAAAAGTATAATATCTCTCTACCAACTCCTGCCTAGACCTAACTCTCTTATGTATATGCAAATGAACGCTGAAGAAGGTAAGAGAAAGCTGATCAAAAATTCAATTTATGTATTTTATTCAGTAGAACCACCAAATATCTAATGCTTTAATAATTCAATCGAATCTTTTAGATTTTTTTTTTATTATTAGAATACAATATGAACAGTTCAAGGACATATGATTAAATATTTGTTGCGAAAGTCCAATTCGCGAGATTATTATGTGCATCTTCAATGGATTTTCATTGTTCAATTGAATAGCTCCGAAGATGCAATAATTATATTGACACTTATTTACTAAAACCAAATCAAATGTAGAATATTACACAAAGTGGGTTGGTGGGAGTTTTTATATCTTATACTTACGGATTACTATATTTTAATCTCACCACTCATGCCTTAAGCTTTTAGACCTAACGCACTCATTGCCAGCTTAAGTCAATTTTTTTGTGGAAGCATACCCAAATTTAATGTTTTACTATTGAATTTATGCGGTTTGGATAATTACTTGTCTTATCTCTTTTTATTTACTATGTTAATATTATCTTCACAATTATATATAGTGCTCTACATCCATTGTTATATTATATACATGCATGTAAGTATATACTATTACTATAGTTTGGAGGTCGAAAATTTTGGATAGTAATTAGGAGGTGGCCTGACAAAAAATCTTTTAAATGATTCCCAATGGCTAAAGGAAATCAGAAATTAATTTGGTCAACCACCATTTTATATACAATTGAACATTAATTAAAAAAGGCACGTTATGGTAGCGTAGAGACAAGCTCTCATTTTCAAAAGAATATGATTTTGAAAGTTTCAACACGCAGGGACGAGTTAGATGATAGTTACAGTTACGATGATTTTTAAAAGAAATATTTAATAAAAAAATTTACTACTCCATATTGAGTATCGAGCAACTAATTCCTCCTTTAAATTAATTTCGATCCCTTATATAGGAGTTATTTTATTAAAAAAATTAAAAATAAAAATAAAAAATAAATTGACTACTCAACTTATTATTAGTGACTAGACATGCCACGAACCGGAACCGTCGGTTCCGGTTTCGAGAAATGTGGAATCAGAACCGAACCGTGAGGCTATTTCACGGTTCCGGTTCGAAAATCGGCGGTTCCGGTTTCGAACCGCCGGTTTTCCGGCGATTTTTTTTACGGTTTTTCACTGTTCTGAATAGCCGGTTTTCAGCGGTTTTTCGCGGTTCCGGTTAGATTTCACGGTTTTCCGACGGTTTTTCACGGTTCCGGCACGGTTTTAGTTCGTAAATTTTGAAACCGAAACCGAACCGCGGTTCAAAATATGGCGGTTCCGAACCAAACCCGAAAACCTTGGACATCTCTATTAGGGACCTTTGGTATTGTGTTTTAATTCAAAATAAGAAAATTTGATAATTTTTGTTTATATGATTATAATAACTACTCGAAATTGAAAATACAATGGATTCCAATAATTTTCAATAGTTAAAGAGCTAACTAGTTTGTTAAACACTTTTACTTCAATAAAGAAATCATTGGATCATACATTCATACCACTCTCTCCCTTTCTCTCCACCAACCACACCACTATATAAAAAGTACAGCAGGCCGCACCACCCCAAACCCAAAATGGCCCTCCCCCTCATCCTCCTCGCCGCCGCCGCCCTCCTCCTTGCCTACAAGCTCTTCAGCCGCCTCCGCTACAAGCTGCCGCCGGGACCCCGCCCGCTCCCGATCGTAGGCAACCTGTACGACATAAAGCCGGTGCTGGTGCGGTGCTTCACGGAGTGGTCGGAGAAGTACGGCCCCATCTTCTCCGTGTACCTCGGGTCCCACCACAGCGTCGTCGTGAACTCGGCCGCCCTGGCCAAGGAGGTGCTCAAGGACAACGACGTCCAGCTCGCCTACCGCAACCGCACGAGGCAGATCAACAAGTTCAGCAAGAACGGCATGGATTTGATCTGGGCCGACTACGGCCCACACTATGTTAAAGTCCGGAAGCTCTGCACCCTCGAGCTCTTCTCCATCAAGCGCCTCGAGGGCCTCCGCCCCATTCGAGAAGACGAGGTCACCGCCATGGTTGAATCCATTTTCAACCACTCTTCCAAGCCTGGTTAGCCCCTCTCTCTGTCTATTCATATGTCTGTTATCTTGTCTAACGAAACGAACGCTACCAGAAAACAAGGGGAAGGCTGTGGTGCTGCGTGACTACTTGGGAATGATGGCCTTCCTGCACATAACAAGGCTAACTTTTGGGAAACGGTTCATAGACTCTGATGGTGTGATTGATGAGCAAGGCCAAGAACTGAAGTACATTCTCAACAACGCAATCACGTTGGGCACCAAGAAGTCGGCTTTCGCGGAGTTCCTCCCTTGGTTCAGCTTCTTGTTCAAGGAGCAGAACGAGGCCCTCGCGGCCCACGACGCCCGCGCCAGTAGCTTCACCAAGAGGATCATGGAGGAGCACACGCTCGCCCGCCAGAAGACCGGCAACACCAAGAACCATTTCGTCGATGCTCTGCTCACGCTTCAGGAGGAGTACGAGCTCAGCGACGACACCGTCACCGGCCTCCTCTGGGTGAGTAGAGTTGTTAATTAGTTAGTCTGTGGTCACATATGAAGAGTAGTAGTATTGATTGGTTTGTGATTTTGGTTGATGCAGGATATGATCTCCGCGGGGATGGACACGGCCACGATCACCGCAGAGTGGGCGGTGGCCGAGCTGGTCCGGAACCCGAGGGTGCAGAGGAAGGTGCAGGAGGAGCTCGACCGCGTGGTTGGCCGGGACCGTGTCATGACAGAGGCGGACATCGCCAACTTGCCGTACTTGCAGTGTGTGACCAAGGAGTGCTATCGGATGCACCCTCCGACGCCGCTGATGCTCCCCCACAAGGCCAGCACGGACGTCAAGATAGGCGGGTACGACGTGCCCAAGGGCACGACCGTGAGCGTGAACGTTTGGGCCATTTCTCGGGATCCGGGCGTGTGGAAGGACCCTCTGGAGTTCAGGCCGGAGCGGTTCCAGGAGGAGGACGTCGACATGAAGGGCACGGACTACCGACTACTGCCGTTCGGCTCCGGGAGGCGGATCTGCCCCGGAGCACAACTTGCGATAAATCTGGTGACGTCGGTGTTGGGCCACATGTTGCACCATTTCACGTGGTCCCCGCCTTCGGGGGTGAGGCCCGAAGATATGGAGATGATGGAGCAACCCGGGACGGTTACTTATATGAGCAAGCCTCTCGAGGCTATTCCCACACCCAGGCTCCCTGCGGAGCTCTACAAGCGTGTGGCCGCTGGAAATGTCTGAGTCTGTCGCATATTGCTTGCTTGTTTTACGTTTTGATTTTATCGTTATAAAGCATGTACCTCTTCAAACAATTAATTGAACTTCAAATTTACGCGAGTGGATATATTGTACTACTCCCTCCGGCCAAATAATAGTACCATTTTCGTCCACTGAAAATAATTTTAGTGATGAATGACACCGAATTATAATGCAAAATTAATAAATAAAAGAGATGAGAGAAAATGTAGTGAAATATTATTGTTTGGTGAAAATGTTACTATCTCATTATAATGACAAACTTTGACTAATTTTGATGTATAATAGCCTGACTGGTTTAGCGCTTATAAAAGGGGAGATCAGCAAAAGTAATTCGAGAAACCAAAATATTGAATTTCCAAATAAAATCTGCATTCTCAACTCAAGAAATGGAAAGAAGAATCGAAATCAATCTATCGATAACTCCTAGAAGTCAAACAGCCCAAGCCGAAACTGACCCAACGATGGAAGAAGAAGAAGAAGAAGTAACACCCCCAGCGGTGGAGGGGGAAGAAGCATTCAAAACCCTACCGATCTCAAAGCAAACGAACGCATCAACACAAGCGTAGCGCACCTGCGTTGGCGTGAGCCACGGATTGTCCCAGCGGCTCATCGTCACGTTCTTCGGCTTTTCCACCTCCTTCTCCAGCACCAGCGCCGCCAGCCTTTTCACGCCGGAGTTCTTGAGATCGCGCCGCCCGTACCTCTCCGCCGCAAGCTCCCTCAGATCCACTGTGTTGGTGTTGAATCCGAACTGGTAGTCCTTCTCGAGCTTCTTCAGATCCGCCTCGATACCGATTCCGACGAACGTGTGCCTAGGGTTCGCGAGGAAGGCAACGAGCGACGGCGGCACGGAGGGGCTGCGGATCAGCTGGAAGATGAGGCAGCGGCGGCCAACGCAGAGCTGGAGGGTGGCGGCGGGGTTGGTGACGTGGCGCTGGAAGGACGGGCGCCACTCGACGTCGAGGCCGACAATGAGGCAGCCGCCGTCAATTTGGCTGCGGTAGACGGCCTCGACTCCGGAAATCCACTGCGAGGCGATGGACGGATCCCAGGTGAGGGTGGTGAAGACGGAGTCGCCGAAGAAGGTGACGTCGTAGGTGTTGTGCGTGTGGTAGGGAAGCTTGTGGTCGACGATGGCGGGCGACGGCGGCGTCGGGTGGTGGTACGCCATTTCCGCCTGTGGAATTGATGTGGAAAGAGAGAACAAATTTGAGTGGAAAGGGTCAAAGGGATCTCTACCGTTGATTAAGGAAAATCTCTGCGCGCTGCTCTTTGGATGAACGAAAAGGATTTATATAAATTATATTAATGACTAAAGATCAATTTTGGTCCTTAACATACTGGGATTTTTTTATTTTGGTCCAAAATATTATCTTTTGAATTATTCGGTCTCTCACAAATAAAAACGGGTCACATTTGGTCCATTTTGGACGATTCCATCAAAAATTTGACGGAAATTCAAAAATTTGACGGAAACATGCCGGCTTCCGACTCCCGGTGTTCTGCCGCTGCTGCTCACCGTCAAGTCGTCGTCTCGCCTCCTCTCCCTCTCCCTCTCCCTCACCCTCGACCCCTCCATTGACCACCTCCCCCTCGCCATCATCGTCGTCCAGGCACCCTCCGCTACGGCTGCTTCCCCACGCCGCAGTTCCACCTCCTCCTCTCAAATCATGGCTGCAGCAACACCGGAAGGCGTCGTCGTCGCTAATTTTGCCGGAGATGAAATCGATCGGATACACCCCCTATTGCGGCACCTGCAATTACTTATTTCTGACTCTTTCGAAAATCGGTCAATTCGTAGTCTCGCCTTCTCTCTCTCTCCCTCACCCTCGACCACCTCGCCCTCGCCGTCGTCCAGGCACCCTCCGCTACGGCTGCCTCCCCCCGCCGCAGTTCCACCTCCTCCTCTCAAATCGTGGTTGCGGCAACACCGGAAGGCTTCTACGGGGGGTTGATTGCTGAGTTGAGCGAGGCGAGGAAGGTGGACGTCGTGGCGGAGGTGGTGAGGGAGATGATGTAAGGAGGGGGTGAGGCTGAAGGGTGAGAAGGTGACGACGGTGGGTGAGGCTGAGGGATGATGGAAGATGGACGTCGTGGCGGAGGTGGTGAGGGAGGTTTGGGTTTAGGGTTTTCGTCAAATTTTTGACGGAACCGTCCAAAATGGATCAAACGTGTCCCGTTTTTATTTGTGAGGGACTGAATAATTCAAAAGAAAATGTTTTGGACCAAAATAAAAAAAATCGCAATATGTTAAGGACCAAAATGAGTCTTTAGTCTACATTAATTTATTGTAATTTTACCAAAGATTATTTTCTTAGTTACTCCTATATAAGATGAAAGATCCTCAATATTTTTATCATAAATATTTCTATTGGAAGCAGTCTTGCATATCAAGAGTTAAAATATTTATGAATTTCAATCGAGATACTAATTGCTATTGGAAGCAGTTTTGCATGTCAAGATACTAAAATTAATGTACATAATTAATTGGACATTTTAGATATTTCAAATTTAACTTAATTCATAAATATTAATTAATTTAACAATAATTAGAGAAGATGATATCTACATAATTATCTACAAAACAAATTGAAAATCATGAGTGAATTTATCATAACTCGTTAAAATCAAACTCTTTTGATATCTTTTAGAATATTGGACCTATTTAAGAAGGAAATAATATACTCCGTACTAACATAAGAGATTTAAATACATTGGTCACTAAATAGGTACTTTAAGCTTAGAGTTTATGGATGAATCAAAACAAAGTAACAAACAAAATAGTCAATGAAGAACTCAAAAGTTATGAGTCAGCGTCCAATATAGGAAATTTATATTGAAAAAATATTGAAGGTTTGGAAAAGGTGGAAAAGTGCACAAAAAAAAGCAAGATAAAAAGACACTACCAATCAAAAGTAATCATCCAAATATAATTTCGTTGAGGACAATAGGAGGCAGGTTTCAGTGATTAAATTGATTAGTATAGTACTAAGTTAAAAGGATGGCAATAGATTCGAACAAAATATGAAAAATTCAAAATTAGAAACACATTATAGAACACGAGAGTTCAGTTGGGATCATCAAAGATCCATTCCCTGAACACCATCTGCAAAAACTGACTATGGATAAAAACACAACAAATTTATTCAAATCACACTCCCACAAACCAAACTTGAGTAAAAGCTATGCAATAACAATCTATGTCTGAACACTGATCAACTGACTTATTACAAAGGCTTTGTCCAAGATGAAAAGCCTTCGATACTAAACACAGTTGATGTTCGATCGATACGATAAAGACAAGAACAAAGATAATTGAAACAAGGAAGAAAACAAACAAGCTAAACACAAGCTCTAATAGAAAGGATGGCTATCTTGCCATATCCCTTTTCCCTCACAAACACTACCAATTTTGTTATCTACATTATATCCAATGTCATCTATGGTGTTAGTAGACCATATACACAGTTATCCAATGCTACATACAGGTGGGGTCGCGGTTTTATACACCTCATTTTTTTTACGTTCTTAGAAGGCACAAGAAGTTCTTAACCTGTGTCTGGCCAAGCCCATGGACGTTTTCTCCTTGAAGGCCTCAGGAAGGAGCTGTTGGAATGCCTCCAGGAATGAATGCCATTCCTCGTTGCCCATGTCCGCAAAGGAAATGCTTTGGCTGTTAGAGTTGTATGGTGCAGGGGAGCTCAGACTCCTCATCAAACCACCTATATACATAACATACATATATGCACGCATTCATTTCAGAATATTTCAAAATATGAGTTTTTGATGAGGAGTTTGTCACCTGCTTTGTGGCGGTTCTTGAAAACACGAGGAATGAGCACTTCATCAGCTTCTGCATTGTGGTGATCCTCATCGATGAGTCCCATGTTCAAGCCAGCCTTAGCAGCAACACATAAGTTCTCCAAAGAGCTGCAATGTTCTTTCCCACCAAGTATTTCTCGGGTCATCATCTCACCTATGTCGACAAGGCATAAACCGTAGGCCGCTGCTTTCTTCAAGAATATCGTGCAGAGGATGAGAACACGAATGGCGGACTCCCTGATTGATGGGACGTGGGTCCTTAGCAGCTCTGCGTCTTTAAAGGGGTCGAGGCTGGAGATGTAATCAGCTTCAGCCTCCGAGAAAGGCAGGGAAGCCTGAGGCCAGTGCTGCCACTCGAAATAAGGATTGTCAAGGCACTCAGGCAAGCAGAAGCCATGATCTATGGGGACCAGTTCAGCTTTTCCTAGGCCATAACTCTCGTTTTCTTGCCTCACGAGAAGGTTCCCTGCGTGCCTGTCGAGATTCATCAGCCTTATGTCTAGAATGCCAATGTGATGAACACAAGTGGCTGAGAAGCTAGAAGGGCCCAAGTCTCCAGCGTCAGAGTCGTGATTGATGAAGCGCTGGAGGGATGCTATCTTGTAACTCGGATTTGAACCTGAATCTGAGCCAGACTTGAGTAGACCGAAGTTGAAATGCGAGAGTTTAACCAATGCAGTTGGAGGGACACAGGAGAAACCACCATGGTCAAGGAGATAAGCAGCGGATTCACGAGCACCGGTCTCACCAATCCTGATAGAGCTTTTCATTCCCGGTTGCCCTAACATTCGTCCACCAAAGCCTTTCGGATTGTTGATCGCTAGAGGCTCCTCATCAACCGGCTTTGCAACAGCTATAGTGCCACCATTCCGAGCATGTAAGAAGTAGGCACCACCAAGGCCACTCGGAGCTCTCTCTAGTTCAACACCAGTGGACATCGCCATGGCAACCTCAACAACGAGGGCATTCACTTGGGGCAGGGCGTGCCCCACAATGATCTCAATCCTCGGGCTCGCTGAGAAATCATCCTCTGCATTGGAGGAATTGTGGGAGAGGCATGGCGTGGAGGAGCTCCTGTGGATGCAAGAGAAGTTGAACTTGGATTGACTCAACTCGAGCATTTTGCAGTCAAGGTGAGGATGGCATCGTGGAGGGCAGGCTAACGGCTTGAATCCATGAACTTGATTAACAGCTGCAGCCATCTCAGGGAGGGTCTCAAATAATCACTACAACGCATACTAAAGGGCTGCTTGTTTGCAAAATTCTCTCTAGAGGATTAGTCTGCTTAGGAGATTAGACATCACATTTCTGCAACAAAGGATACATACGATAAGAGGTATCATCACCTTCATCTATATCAAAGAGTGCAGCAACGGTATGAAAGAGGAAGAAGCATCAAACTTACCCAAGGTTTTCAAAAAAGAGGCGGTTAGATTCAAGAACAAGAAAAAGAAATGTGCGCTAATCTCCGTAGACCTACAAATTAAACAAACACAATTAAGCACACATTATGATTGATCTAAGGTATTTTGTAAGAACGGCTTCTAGTGTTGAGGCTTTGAATAAACAGAAATTCAAACTGATCATCAATGAACAAGGAATTATAGATTGATTTGCAGTGTTTCATCAAAACCTACCGTCGAAATAAAGCTCTCGCTCGCCCCTCCGCTTAGAAGTCGCCAAATTTGACTGCACAGAAAAGATAAAAATGCAATACATGTAAATTTTTGATACACAAAAATCATTCCGATTTCAATGTTAGAGATTTGATAATGTTATAAAATGTGAGAACCAATTTGACATGTTTTATCGTTTTACATCGGTTAATTGGATCAAAAAGTTCATATATACTTATAGAAACAACAAAATCTCGAAAACGAATGCAGAAATAGTGCAGAGATTGACATAATCAGGGAAAAAAAATCAGGCAAAATTGATAAATTCTACGAAAATCGATAAAATGAACATCATTATCACGTTGTTTGTAGCAATTGAGAAACAATGAGATCGAAATGTGGCGCAATATGAATTGGAAAGAGAGAGAGAGAGAGAGAGAGGGAAGGGAGAGACTCTGAACACCGGCGAAGCGTTCAGGAAGATGAAACGGCAACGGAAGAGCGCGGGAACGGATTATTCCGTCAAGTGAAAGAAATCCTCGTGGAGATAGAATAGAGAAATGATGCCTTCCTTTATTTCTCTCTAAAATTGGGACAAATTTCTCTGTTTTCTTTCTCACTTCCCCACCACCGCTCCGATGTTTTTGCAGAAATGGTGCAACGGCTTTTTTTGAACAACATCGTATTTAATCGCTTCAATAATTTTAATGTTTTCTCTAATTAATTACTCCTATTTTTATTTTTTGACTTGACGTTTTTACGTCGTTATTTTGTTTGGGTGGCAATATTCAAACCAAATTGCCCATGCAAAAATAAATACTCCCTCCGTCCCATCTCATGTGATGGATTTCTTTTCTGCACGGGAATTAAGAAAATGATATGTATTGAGTTAAAGTGGAGAGAGTAAAGTATGCGATAGGAAAACAGTAAGAGAGATAAAGATAGAATAAAATAAGAACGACAAAATAAAGTAAGAGATGATTGAAGTTTTGTTTTTAGGCAAAAAATGAAATCAATCATTTGAGATGAGACAACCCAAAATGGAAAGTTGATGATTTGAGGTGGAACGGTGGGAGTATTATGCTATCTTTAAAAATAAAATCAAAGATACTTCACCGAGAATGAAAACGTACATAATTCACTAATCAGATTTTATGGACAAGAAAAATAGAAGATGATTGTGTGTGAATATTGAAGAATATTGTCCTATAAAATGAAAGTGATACAACTTATATTCTGAAAGGATCATTTATTATATAGTTAAATTTTTTAAATAATAGTTCATTGTAATTATATTATCATCTATTAATAAACATAGTTTGATTTTACTTGCTATGAGTGTAGGAGCAAAATCAATCTTTATATGTATAATACATAAAATCAGAATTTCAACGGTCACTTTTCCCCACTAAATTTTGTCTTATAATTTTCAAAAGCAAATCAAGCTATGACTGCTGCTGCTTTTGGAGTTGCTCCTTTTAACTGACCACCACCATTTGCAGGCTGTTGCTTTACCGCCTCCTTGCTCAGTTTCGCCTCCTGCACCTCGTCGTCCTGAGAAGAAGGGCACGAGCGTCCGCTGCTGCGGATGAGATCCTTGATGGATGATACAAGCTCTTTATCCTTCTTCAAGGACTCCACTGTGACGTGTACTCCTGATCGAGACACAGCCTATGGTAAGAAACTAGACAACGTATATATGATCAAGAAGCAGATGCATAGATCGTTGCAGATTTCAAGATATAAGACATAATAACGAGAGAAAGAGAGTTCATAGGCATCTATTCTTGCAGGTTGAGACATACTGAATCGCCAATAGTGTTTTGGATTCGTGGGGTCGTTTATCGTCTCCTCAACAGCAGGGCGCGTCGTGTATTCTTCTTTCAGCGCTAGCAAATCCTGATCAAAACGAATATCAAGATTTACTGGGTACGCCTTATATACCGCTTTTGGGCAACCTTCTCAAAAACTAAGAGATCCATTCGAGGAACACGGGGACTAGTTGAAGTAATGAGCCTCCTGGGAGGCTCATTACTTCAATGGAGATAATGAAAAATCGTTTTACTTTTTTAGTCGTGTGTTCAAAATACAGAAGAAAGGCGATCATGAGTTCAAATCCCAACCAAAAATATCAAATCTCATTTCGTGAGTTTAAAACACATGAACAAGATCATGTGTTCAAATCACATCAAAACTATCATGTCTCGTATTAGAGTGTCCACCACAGCTATTTGAAATACCTGAAGCGGAAAAATCGCCCACATGGATGGGGATTCAACGTGCTGCCGCAAAATGAAGTGAGCGATCTCTGGAGTGCACCTGTCGGGTGGGAGCATGTCGGAGCCCAGCATCGCCTTGAAAAATTTGCGCCTTCGCTCTTCATCTTCTTCCCACCAAGCACGGAGAGTCGAGCAGTCGTGGCACGATGGAGCACATACCTGAACGGCAACAGAAAACCATTTTATTCCGATCCTATTACTACTACTCTTCAAGGCCACAAACATAGCCATCGCTTCGATTCATATCAAACTTATGCACAAGAAAAATAGTTTTGGAACAGGTTGTTACTGTCATATAGCTATATTGCGAGGGGATGCCGAATTCTAGCTCGGGCTCATTGGGCATGCGTTGTATGCGCAGTCCAATCAAACCTAATTCTTGCATCACCTGCATCAAAGAATAAATCGAGATTTTAAGCATATTGTAAAGTTCGGTACACAAAAAAGCGTATCATGTTTTGTAAAGAGATTTGGTACAAAATCATACAGGGTGCACACAAGAAGGAATTAAGCCGAGATCTTCGCCACAAGCCAGCATATCGGATGAGTTCAACAGAGCCGGTAATGTCTTGAGCGCATTTTGACGCCACAGGTCCTCTTGCCTCTGGAAATAGTAATCGTAATATAGTCTTTTCAGCACATTCGGGCTGCGAAAATGTGGCAGCTAGTCAGAGATAATCGATTGTGACCGGAAAAAGAAAATAAATGATGAAATGTTTTTTCCAGTACAAATACAGCATCTACCTGTGCTGGTCTAAACTAGTAAAGCTCAACGTGTCTTCAAGGTTGAAACGGGGATAAAACATCTTGGGATCTTCGGGATCTCTGAGGAGGACGACATTCTGCAATAGTATTCAAAGATATTATAATATCCCTTCTCAAGCTAGTACCAGTTTTTGCTTCACTTTCAGCATGGATGGAGAAAGAGAGCATTCCATTTCCATTATTCCATATACTTGCCTGAATAAGATCAAAGAGGCTGCGGCGAAGTTTATCTTCACTATCCAAAAAGATTGATCTTTCCAAGCACGACTTCAGCTTGGCCGCAATTTTCTTTTCGGTATTGCTGTCCTCCTTGAACTGCATTGATCACGTGGAGTAGAATCAAAGCTTTTGAGCTGAGTAATCAAAAGATAAGAAACGTGTATGTGCTCTCGACTATATATCACACCTCATAATGGTCCTTCTGATATTCGTTTAAGAAATTGGAAGCAACTACAGTCCACAAAGCTCCAAACTTCTCCTGAAATAAAATCGTGTGGATGCAATATTATACGTAAATGAAAATGCATTAGTAACTATATGCTACAAAGCCGAAGCGAGACTTCAACCTGTAACAGTGATTGTGTAATGTATGGGCGGCTCAAACGATTAAAGTCCCATATTCCTTCCTTTTCGAGTTCTTCCTACAATAAGAATCAGTGAAGTGTGTGAATGAAAAGCCTAAAATATAGGCAAAACTATTGATTACAAAGGTTGAAATTTAAGATATATGCCTGGCTAAGAGGAATAGATGGTCGGAACTTTCCACAGAGACCCGTCATGGAATGATCCGGTAGCTCCCAGATTCTGAAGAAGCCAAGAATGTGATCGATCCTGTATGCCGTGAAGTACTTAGCCATCTGCTAACAAAGACAGAAAACATGTTATTACAAACTCAAACCACATATGAAGAGGGATGAGTATGATTAGAAGAAATCGAGCATGGGACCTGTGATAAACGACCACGCCACCAACCATAGTTGTCCTTGGACATTTCTTCCCAATTATAAGTTGGAAAGCCCCAATTTTGTCCGTTTTTATCAAAATAATCTGGTGGAGCGCCGGTCGAGGTGTTCATGCGAAAGAGAGTTGGATATACCCAAGTATCTACGCTGTTGCGGTCAACTCCAATCGGGAGATCTCCTTTTAATACTACTCCTTTCTTTCTCGCATATTCAGCAGCTTCCGATAACTATTAACACAAAAACAACCCTAATTGGTCGTTGGCAGTTCAGATTGAAGACAAACGCTTTGAAAACTGAAATTTAATACATACTTGTTTGTGTAGATGGAATTGGATGTAGTAATGAAAGCCAATTATATCATAGTGCAAGCTTTCTTTGGAGACTAGTTTCTCAAGCTGAAAATAAAGGGAAAATGGTTGGCACAACTGAGGTTGGCATCAGAATAGTTTATCTAAGTAAACGAAATATCCCGTCACCTTGTCTTTAGAAAAATTAGAAAAACGACCCCACTGACTGTGATCCGATGTTTCAAAAAAGTCCCTCAGAAAACAGAATGCCGCATAGGGTTTCAACCATTCCTATCATCCAAGAAAATTAGAATTTAGAATCATAAAAAGTGTTAAAGCGTAAACTTGGTAAAGATATAGTAACCTGGTTCTCAGAAAAATAATTCTGGAATTCATCCGAATCAAGTATAGTTTCCTTCTCCATAGCATAAATCTTCTTGGCAATCGAAATTTTTGCAGCCATGGTAGCGTCGTAATCGACATCCTGCAAAAGCAAATATGAAATGTTGGAATCATGGGTTGTAAGCATGCTTCCAGTCCAACTTTATCAATTTAGCAATCTTAAAACAACGAACAATGCATATGATATCATGGTGGAAATAGCAGATACATACGTTAACACATATGTTACGAGTAAAAGAAATAGTGGTACCTTTTTATCAAGGTCTTTTCTCGTCTGCTCTATCTCTTGCTGAATGGGGCGAGAAAAGTAAAACATGGTTAAAGGGGAAGTTTACATTATTTCCACGAAAAGCATGCACCTGTGGCTCAGTGATACTTTACTAGTACTTATAATCGGCATATACAAGACCTTACCTTGATATCCTCTGAAAGATTTTCTGAAAGGGCCTGCACTCTTAGGTATAACGGATGTAATGCAAATACCGAGAGAGAGCTACAAGCCAGAAGGTTCAAGCATTAATTTAAAATGGTTGAATACGTGATGTATATAGTTGCAAAATATTTCCTTAAATATGGCATGTTTGTTTACCTGTAGGGGTACGAGTCCCACCACATTCCGTGTACAGAGGTATCATTAATTGGCAATAGCTGAACCAAATGGAAGCCCGAGTCGACTGACCAGTCGACTAGTAACTTCAGATCAAGAAACTCCCCGACTCCCAAATCAGCCTCTGATCGCAGGGAAAACATGGGGATAGCTACTCCGGCACCCCTCCAAGGCATATCCTGACAACACAATCAGGTTACTTTGATATTAAGGGTTCAAATTAACAACGATAAAACAAACATGTATGACTAACTCTGATTTGGGCATCTGAAAGGATAATGTAGTTGGGTTGACTGGCTGAGAAATTGACAGAGAGTTCTCTATTAGCACCAATTTCCAGAGCAAGTTTTTTAGTTTTGCCGTATTTGCAATATCTATATGTGAGCATTGTTAAGGAGACAGAGATATAGGGGATAGAGACATATATATTAGTAGTTACGAGAATCTAATAAATCAATTCCTCGTGCCTACAGCAGACACATGAAGGATATTTTACGGGAAATTCATCCTTCTTTATTACAGATTCAGCCACCCATACTGATTCATCGGCATAACTGAGTTTGAGGGCACCATCAGTCTTCCACTGCCCCAGCTTTGAAGGACTACCAATCACATATACCTACAGATATTCATACAAGAATTCATGTATTAAACTCGAGATTCAACAAATCCCAGTGTTAAAATTGATCGGGCCTAAACGGGATTTGGAAAATAAGGACTCACCGATGTGTCAGCTTCAATATTCGGGCAGCAAATTCGGAATTGCACGACAACTGAATCTGTTCAACACATTAGTATGTCAGATTAGTATCTCTATGATGAAATGAAATGATACCCAAAGATAAACATAAGTCCTTTACCTTCATTATCCGACACATTCTGAACTGATTCGAGGGGTCTCTCAATTTTCAGACTACCACTGCTTCGAAATATGACATTTTTAAATGCACTTCTTAAAACTAGATCATCAGAACCAGTCTGCAGTTAGAATACAGAAAAATTCAGTTAGCAGATTCTGATTATTGAAAATATGGCCGGCCAGAGAATAGTTTGACAAAATACACGTCTAATTTAGGACAAGCTGACCATTGTAGCATAACTAATCAATCCAAAAGAAATGTCACCAATCAATTGCTAAATCAAGAACTCCAACAAAAGGTAGAACCAAAACACATGAGCAGTATACAAGACACAAGCGTAAAGAAAGATATCCACAACTTATGTGGTGATAGGAAAAAACTGAAAAATTAGTCACCTGCCATAGATCATGAAGCTCAAGCAACTGCCCGTGTTGAGCACTATCAGGCAATGACATTTTTCTCTTCTTACCCGCCTCCCATCTAATCACGTTTTTCTTATCATCCACCACATAGTAGCTGTACTCGCAAGTAAAACCAGCCGGGACAGAGAGACTACCAGACCATATTAGCTCATCCCCGTGATGAGCAGGCGACAGAAGAAGGCCTTTCTTCACGTCCCACGAGCCAAGGACACGTTCAGAGCCACACACAAGTATCTGCTGCCCCCAGTGGGTGAAGTATGGTATTCTGAAGCTAATAATCACCGAATTTGACGGCTTTCCCCCGATAAACAGACTCAGGTTTGACATTTCTTTGACAAGATTTCAACTGCAACAGGATGCAGATGGGGTTAATTGGTAACAAAAGCTACAAGTAATTTGGCTTTCTGCCTCAAATTATGAGTTCATTTACACAACACAGTTACAAGTGTGGCTTTGAAATGCTAATAGATCTCACTTTTCAAGCTCAAAGCCATTTTAAACAGCTCAATAATTTTAAGAGTTGTGTAATCAAATAATGTAAACTACTAAGATGGCAAAAGGCAATTGCGAAACACACAAATTTGTTCTTTTCGAATTCAATATTCCTAATTCATGAGAAGTGTGAGAACATTGCTATAGACAAACAGCACGATATCGGCATCTAGACTAAAAAATCAAGAAAGTTGAAAAGGTGGAATTTTAAAGAAAAAAGTTGGTGAGACTTGAGAGTGATCACATACCACTCAAACTGTTAAATTCTTTAACTGACCCAGAAAATATACCACAGTTTCTGATAATTAAAAAAAACACCACTAAAGTGCACAACAGCACACATAAAGAATCAAGAACGAATCCAAGCATGATGATTTTTGCTCATATTGAATAAAATCAAGAACGCACCTTTTTCCTTGCTACCAATGCGAGATAAGAGAATGGAGGAAGAAGAAGGCGGTGGGTCTCTTGGTGTATCTTGAAATAGTGAAAAGAGCGAGTGATATAGTATATATTTATTGCATTTTTGTGCAGGAACTATTTTTTTATAGGGTTGCGATGGAGATAGACAGAGATGAGATATTTTGCCATGTGAAGCAAAATATAATTAAAAACCTCTACCTCTCAAGTTGTTAAACTGAGAATTGAGGTGACACTCGAGTGAAAGAATTCACAAGCATGATTTAATTCCTGTTTACATTTTAATAATCCCACTTTGCTCAATCAAAATTCTGCGTTTTGACTCGGACCCTTTTAAGTTTTACCCGTCCCTCGATTTTGCAGATGAATTTTCTCCAAATAAAGCTACCATCTTGCCGTGATACGCCGGTTCCTACAGAAAAATCTCAAATTTCCTAGATTTTTTTGCCTCTTCTTGCATTACGAGAATATGAAAATTTCACTATGAACATTTTCAATATTACGATCGATAACAACCTAGAGATTCCAAGAAATTTTGAGAATTTAGTAAAAAACAGTTATTGGATTCATAAAAAAATAGGAAATGGGTGAAACACTTAGAAAATTAGAGTATTTTAGTTTGTTTTTAAATAAAAAAATAGTAAGTAGTATTAAATTTTATCTTATTATCTAAAAAATATGTGAAACCAATTAAATCATGCTAAGTGTCATCATTTGGTAAGAGACCAAATTGTGTCCACCCTCAACCGCAGCGGTTCTGTCCACCATTGACTACTATACTGATGTGTCAGTCAACATTTACCAGTAAGTTAAAAATTTAAATTGGTTAACGATATTACTAGCCCTAATCAACAGTTTGTAACTATGAAATGCCAACCCTTATACGGAGTAATAAATAAACAATTTTGGGTTAATTGGTTATTAAAAAATTTGTGAAATAAGAATAAACCTAACTAGTTAATTTTAATCAATTCTAGTGAACTATAGTAAAATTAAACTAAACCATGCACGTGAACCGAAATTGTAATAAAAATGGACAGAAGAATTCATATTTAACGATATTCTGGCAAGTAATACTATTTAGAAAATTGTACAAAAACTTGTTATTTGAATTATATTCTTGTTAGTATTAATTTGATTTGAAGCTTTTAGCCCATTTACCTATAATAAATTCTAAGCAGACTCACGGACCTAAACGGTTTAATAAAAATTGTACTAGGGCATTTAATGCCATTATAACAGCTATTTATACGTCACATAATATTGAAAATTTGGATGCAAATACTATTTCAATACTATACATGACATGTCGGCAGAGTAATTTGGATGCAAATACTAGTATTTCAATATCATGTGTTATATATAAATAATAGTACTATAAGACATCACTTTCTTCTTCAAGAAACTTGAGAAAAAGAAGTAAATGAGGATAGGCAAGTCTTCTTGACTTCATTTCTAGGTTTTCTATATATATAAACAAACCCCACTTCATTTCCTCCTCTCAAGTCACCAATTTCAGAAAAAAATGGAAAGAATCCCAAAAAAGACAAACAAGAGCCCAAAAATAAAGAAAAGACAGCCACTTAAGGTTGTGTACATCACAAACCCTATCAAGTTCGAGGCTAGTGCCTTGGAGTTCCGGTCACTCGTGCAAGAACTCACCGGCCAAGATGCTGACGTGGAGGCGGTGAAGGCGGCCGCAGCGGAGGACAATGTTCATGCAGCCTCGGAGGAGGGACAAGTCTCAAAGTTGGGGCAGTTTAGTGGTAAAGTGGTTGAATGGGAGGAGTCCGACCTCGCGGCTGTCAGATCCGCGGTGTCGGGCTACGATGAGGTTGCTTCGCCGATGATGGTTGAGGGGATTTCCCCAGACCTATTTGATTTCCTTCAAAATCTAGATGCGATGTAATTATTTCTTGATTTATTTAATTTTGATATTTAAGTGTTCTATTGGAGTTTCCACTTGAATTTCTTGTTGATTAGCTTTGGTTGTAGTGTAATTTAGAGGTTAATTTTCATAGCTAAACCCTGTTTTCAACCTAATTCATTTATTTTAAGCTCACAAGATATTTTGTTAATAGTGCAATCACATAAAATAAAACAATTTCATCGTGTAAACAATAGTCATATTCATAAATGTAGGTTCATCAACTCAAAATTTTTTTACAAGCATCAAATCAAATTCCGCATATTAATGTATTAATCATAATAGTATAAGGGTTGTTAGTCTTTTACCAGGAAACAGCAAATAAGTTGTTGATATATATATGGGTTTGGATTTTGATGAATGTTTTGATTTATGATTAATTGAGTGAAGTCAGTGAAGGGATCCAAAACCAATAGAGCTGTGAACTTTGAAGAGATTATTTCTAACTAATGGAAGATGCGTGCACAGAAATGGAGTAATCTTTTATCTTATTTATCCAAGCAGGAGTACAATTTATGTCCATCTTTTTCTTGTGACTCATTTTTTATGGATAACTGGTGGTATATCAATTTTCACATCTTTTAGGAAGTCACGCAGAATTTAGTCAAGATAAAGACGTTTGTGTGCGATTATTTTTTGAAATAATGATAATCACAATAATCAGTTTTACTTTGGCTTATTTTCCATAACTTACATGAAACAACAGACAAGTGCAATCTGTAGGTAGGGAGCTTCTTCTCCAATTAAAAATCGGAAGTGTTCCAATCACTCAAATATTAGTGTGTGTGTGTTTGTTTATTTGACATAATAATTTAAAAGATATATATAGTATATGATTATATTGGGATTGAAAACCAGATGTTATTATATGCAGCATAAAAAATAACGATAGTTTGGCCAAGTCATCAAATACATAATCTATTTTTTGTACGTAATGGTAATAGCTTTTTAAGCATTTTCCTTCTTTTTATGTATAAGAACGAAGCATGCTCAAACCATGAAACGTTGGCGAGTTAAAAGTCCAAAAGTATAAACGAACCAGAGACCACACCAAAAGAAAACTAAGAAAAGCATAAGCTTGGGGCTGTCACAAACACCCCCACAAGGCCACAAACCTCACAAAAACAAAGACCTAAGCAGAAATCAGAGAGAGCAGCAACAAACACGTGCCATAAAAAGATGTCCCTCCAACAAGAACAACAAAAAGCCAAAGACAGCAAAAAATAACACAAAACGAGAAACCAAGACCGAAACAAAAGCATCTGCATTACCCAAAAAAAAGGTGAGAGTGAAAACGTACCATGGCACCTCCATCACTAAGGTGTGCTTTTTCTTGGATTCTTTGGTTCTTTTCACCTTCTAATGTTGATAAAATCATATACAACCCGTTTAGGTGAAAAAGAAAACATCGAACACCAACCTCTAATCCACATACCAAGCCATCAAAATAGACGCTTCTTTTCCTTATTCTAACTGGGGTTGAGTTTCTAGAAAATCACCATGTTCCGAAGGTTCCATATCGACCATGAAAAGATATAAAACGTAGACGGTCACATTTTCTTATCAAACTTTCAGAAATGAGAATTCATCTAGGTAAAAAAACACGACCTTAGCTTTCTTGGAAAGCAATTTTCATAGTACTAGCCTGTTGAATTAAAATTGACAAAATATGAAAGAGAAAAAAAATTGATTGAATTATTGTGTTAGTGTGCAATGTATAGTGAAATTTTTCAAAAAGAAAACAAACTAATTTTATGAGACTGTATCAAAATGGCAAAAGAGAGATTATGTTTTGGAATAAGAGTGAGTAATATTTTTCTTATGATACACGTGTCTCCAACTTTAGCACTATATGACATGATCTTCAAAATTTTAATAGTATCAAACTTTTTCTTGTAGAAACGAGAAAAAGATTAGAAGCATGAAGTTCCACATCACGTTTTTTCCCTGATGCTCACATGGCTGAGTCATCAATTTGGATGTATGTTCATTTATTTCATCAATGAAATAATTGCATTTTATTAAATAGAAGATTAATCATAGAATGTATAACAGAGTTGTCATTTTATTTATTAGGGTCCCCAAAACTCTTCCAATACAAATAATTGGGCTGTTTCTTTCCCTTTCCAAATTTATTTCATAACTAATGTTGTTCTTTTATCAGTATGTGTATATAGTATTTGATTCTTTATAGTTTTTTTATGACATAAGTACTTTGTACGTGATCAATAGTTTAAATTAGCTCCTAATTATTTTAAAAGATCATTTCAGATAACCCAATACGAAATCCCTTTACACCTAAAAAACATCACAATCTATTTGCATCTTACTCTCAAAGTTCCTACGTTCTCCAAATTAAGGGAATTTTAAAATGTGTGTGTGTGTGTGTGAGAGAGAGAGAGAGCGCAAACAGGCACCAAGAATCAGCATAAACAGCTAGATAATTGTTCTAACTAAAGATTCAATGTTAAAAATGTCAACTTGACCCCTTTCTTGGCAAAGTGTGGATCATGCCATCATCACACCACTTTGAGAAACCTTTCTCGAGCGCCTCCCGCATCCACGCATGCCTGCAGCATCCGATCGCTTCCCCGACGGTTAGCCAGCTCCTCTGCCGATGGCTCTTCTCGGGCCACGAGTCGAGTTCCTCCTTCACGTGCAAGGCATACATAGCTGCTCGACACAGCCCTTCTGGGCTGTATTCATCCTGGAGTGTTTTGCTCTTGAAAGAGTAGCAACCAAGAAAATGCTGACAAAAGAACAAGCATGAGAGAGACGTGTAGACTCCACAGCAGATGACAGTGTTCTTAGCTTTCATTTAAGGTATAGTTCATAATTAAATTACACAAATGCACTTCTTCGTTCGATCAACGTGCTAGTTTGCTTAAATTAGGCAGGTTTTGATATAAAACTAAGTCATAGGAATGCAATTGAGCAAACAACAAAGAAATAGGCGCATCACATAATATTTTACCACTAGATCGCCTCGAACTCCAGCCTCTTCCATGGCTTCCCTCTCAGCGGCCTCCTCAGCCGTTTCATCATTCTCCCACCCACCCTACAGAAAATGACAGTAGAAAGAAAAGGCAGGGCATTAATAATATAAGGATTAATTGCTCAAAATAACCATCATTTTGTTGCATTCATCTCATATGACAAACATATGTCATCCAAATTCAAAGTTGTGTATATCACCACGTATCACTCAACCATAACTAAACAAGACTTCTTTAGTTTAAGTCATAAAAATGTCATATGTGACCTCTGTCATATATCTAAGCACACTAAAACCATAAACACATCCAATCAAATATTAACCTTCAAGTTTAACTATCGCATGTCTAACAACATAGATAGCCTAAGCTAAGAATTGCTGTACTTTCTAGAATGAGATAATTACTGAGGGAAATGATGTTATACCACTGACAAAGATAAAATGAAGAACATGAGTATCACTCTGTCAGCACTATTGTTCTAATAAAAGGAAAGATTAGCTCGAGGAGTCATTAGAAAATCCCCAACGTTCAAATAGGTGTAGAACAAGGGAGTGGAATGTTCAAGAAACGCCTCATTGTTGTTTTGTATGGAAAATGAGTGCAACCCTGAAATAGTTTACTCGAAAACTCGAGTTTTGCTATAAATAGGAGCTTGTAACTTCTGAAAGATGGAAAAAACTGAATACAAACTTGAAAAGATAGTAAGAGAATGGCCACCCTATCAGTATTTGAAAAAGTGAGCCTTTCCTGACGGGTCAAAATTGACAGATTAGAGAGATAAGAACAGGTTGTCTATTTCTACGAGGGAAATTTAGGTACTGAGGGAGAAAACAATTGTATTACTAACCACCGTTACGAAGTCCGAAAGCATTAAAAAAATTACTGGAGCTTGCCTAACTTCAGTTATCATCAAAAATCAACACTATGTACTTAATTTGTCTTATCCAGTTCCCATCTTCCTTTACGCCTTAGCTAAACCTTAAAAGCCACAGGTACAGCAAACTTTCTAGTTTAAAACATTTATCAGAAGATGCTTCCTAGCGATGGTAATGCATGATCTATATCTTATCTCATTTTATCAGCAACAACATGACACTGCAACCAACAGCGTAGCAGTGAACAGAAAAAAAACATGCTTTATGCAGTGTGCCAGTGACATAGTTCAAAGATCCAACCTTTGGAAACAAAAGACCAGGTCCACCAGTCGAGTTGATCATTAATACTTCGACTATATTCTCATTTGTGCCACCATTATCATCTTTCATAGTCCTATGTCTGAAGGGAATACACCTGGGAAATCACACTTCTGATCAGCAAAGATACAATATGGTGAATGCTTTTTAAATAAACAAACAAAACAAATTTATTAGATCAAGTAACAAGGTACACGGAGACAAGGGATCCCAGAAGACAAACATACGAACTTCGGAACAAGACTCCAAACGAGGCCATATGAATGTTTCAAAATCTCTAGAAGTCAAAACCCACCAAGAAATCCAGAATCGGATCTTACCTAAACTTCCTCCAGAGATCCCCCACAATCTTCTGATTATCAGATTTTTTGCTAACCATAGAGACTGATAAAATGCTTAAACAGTAAAAACCACAGAAAGCATCCACTTTTCCTACTTCACTTCTCAGCCCATAGAAACAGGAGAAGAATGTCAAACTTTTCCAATTCAAGATTTGCCATATAAGCAGGAAAAATTCATGTTTTACTGCTCCTGAAGAGAAATCATCTCTCAGGAAAAAGAAACCAGCGCTAATAACAGATTGTAATAGTCAAGTTTATGGAAGAAACAAATGGTCAGTGAACAGTGAACACTAGCATATAAAGCGGCCGACTCTGTAAAAACTGTAGACATGTTTGAACCATTATAGAGAGGAGAAGCATGGTATCTTGAATCATAAAGATTTCTGAGGTTGGAAAGACTTATATGCTATTTATGTCCCCCCATAAGTTTACGGAGGAATGAGGAAAATATTCATTGAAAGTATTCCCCTGTGAACCTAGACAAGAATGAGGCACAAAACCAGTATGGAAGCTAAAATCAAAACTTGAGAGCTTTTTCTCAAGCGATCAGAAAACACTTAGTTGCAGAACACCCAAAAATCGAATCAATTGGCAAAAGAAGCCCCAAGTAACAAAAGGAAGAAAAACAAGAATCTAAAAACCACACAAAGGGGATGACTATAACTGATTTCACTACAAGTTCCCCAGCACCATTACCAACAGGGAGAAAGAAAATATCCAGTAATCAGGCCAACTCAGAAACAACATTCACATGCCATTTCATCAAAGATTGCACATTTCATTCTAATCAAGCAAAACCTAGCAGCCACAACCATCTAAAATGATCCAAGCAACAAGATCCCAAACAAAAAAAATCACACATTCCTCAGTTAACAAAACTAGCTCAAATTTCTCCACATTCCCCAATTGGAAACGTTTAGCATAATCCTTCATGCAAGCAAATATGCACGCCTCATCAAAATTAAAAATTTTAAATACACAAATTGAAAAATTGAAGAGAAAGAGATACCCAGCAATGAGACGGTAACCATCCTCGTAACGCTGCTGCTGCCGACCAGTTCGAGCCACCAATTCAGACATCTAATCCAGAAAGGGAACAAATGATCGGAAATACCTAAAATTAAGTGTGTGTGTGTATATATGGCCCTGTATCTGTATATACGAATCAGAAGCTGCCCTCTCGATTGATGAAAACGAAGCAATAATCATTACTCAAATTGGGCTCTAAAATATCTGCATTACTCCTCTTTCTTCACTCATTTTCAACCCAATAAAGTTTTTTCGCATTATTTCATCAAGGGTTCGAAAAAATCAATTTTTTTTAGCGTTGGTTAATGGTGGAAGTGCAGAGACAGAAAAGGAAATGTTTTTGAGGAAATAATTTTTGAGTCAATCTTGATGCGAGTGCGTCCAAATTCAAGAAAGGTCGGTTACAAAATTGATTCCAAATTAATCAGAAAAAGTCTGGAATAGATAGATACACTCCACTCTCCACTCTGTATGTATAGTGTATGTGTCCACATATTTTTTCTCTCTGTTTCTTTATTTAGCTTGTGAATTTCTATATTTATTTATTTATTTATTTAAAGTGGTACTTCAGTTTTAGTAAAAATGGTAGCATTAAAATATGAGTCTTACTTTAATTTTCTCACCTATCATGAGTTAATCACTTACAGTCTCGTCATTTTGGCAAACAGTCTCATCATTTTGTAGAGTGAAATGTCCGGGTCATAAATCAATTTCTATTTTCAATCTTTTCATAAAATATTCAAATAAAAACACTAATCGACAGCATTTTATAAAAAAATGCTCAAAATTAGGTACATGGAAATTATCCCTAAAAAGAAATCGAAATAGAAAAGGGTAGGGTGTTAATTGTTGGAATCGTGCTTGGTCATATGACTTTGACTAATAATAAATGTTACAAGACATTTAATTTTGTGAAATTAAATGCAATACTGTCGATCTACGTTCCGAGTAGATGACCGTAGCATATTCATTTTCTCAAATCCGATTCCCGGTAAGTGAGAAATAATATATTAAAGTTAGTCACAATAAAGGTAGAAATGAGCTATGAAAAAAATAAAGGAATTAATTAACTAAGTGTTAATTATCTCACATCGTGGATGATAAACTTCTTTGATGAAGTATTTAATAAGATGAATTATTATGTATAATAATTATCGTGAAATAAGATGGGTGACAGAGCCCACACGCGCGCACACCCGCGCGCCTCCGCGAGCCACGCACCGCAACCTGTGGTCGTTGAGCGTGGTTCAAGCCCCGCTTGTTCCTTTTAGACCATCTCAAACTCCACGCTATCCCCGACGGACCCCGACTCATGGTGGTCCTGGTTCACGTCAGGTCTCCGCTGGACCCCGACGCATAACGGGAGACAAAAGGTCCCCGATGGACCCCGACGGTCCATGGTGTATCACGTCGTGTAGTGTGTCCAGATGCATCGTGTCTCTTCAGCTCCCAACGGCTAGTGCACCAATCAGTAACCCCCAGTGGTTACAGTCAATGGCCATGATGACAGACATTATGTCTGTTGACTCCAGCAACCCCTGCGATTGGACTTGGCCTATAAATAGGCATGCATCCATTGCATTCAAAAGACAACAAACTCAAGCATTCTTGCATACATGCTCTCTCCCTCTCTGCATAATCTTCTTGTCGAAGCTCTGCCCCGCCTTACTCCCGTTCGCCGGAGCTCTGCTGCTAGCGGTGCTGCTACTTCAGAGACGAAGTCGTTTCATCTTTGGGGACGACACGCCAAACCGAGAGCACTACCGGAGCGTATCTCGTCTAGCGGAAAGAGGACTCGTCGACTCGGCTTACATCTTTACGGTTTATTGTTTCGAATTCTTCTTTGTAATTTCAATTAAGTTTACTTCCGTTTAATTTCTACATTCTTCATTGGGTTGTATTTCGCCGGTTAGTATATCTTTGTATCACAGTCATTTTTCAACCAACAATCTCAAGACGAGATATACTTACCGTTGAAGAAGGAGTTTGGACTTTAAATAAAAGCTAAAACTTTCGAAACTAATACCTTAGCATGGAAATGGATCACGTTGCTACGTTCTCCGTCGCCGCTTTCCCTGACTCCAACACCGATGTGCCCACTGTTCCCTGCTGGGTCTCCGCCATGACCACGACTCCCGTCGAGTCCACATCATTACCCTTGATTACCTAAGCGCCTTGAGCGCTTACTAACCCATTTGGGTCGACCGGTGCATCCACCTTGAGTGGCACCGATGGTTCCACACTAAGTGGTTCCGAAAGATCCTTGATTGGATCGGGTGTTAGGCCCTTCGGGGTCAACACAGGTGTTGGGGCCTTCGGACCAACACGCTAAATGATGTTTCCACTGTTAGTGGTTTCGTGAGATCCTCCAATGGATCAAGTGTTGAGGCCTTCGGGATCAACACGTGTGTTGGGGCCTTAGAGGCCAACACGAGAACTAGTGGTTCCACGTTAAGTGGCTCCATAGAATCCGCTAATGGATTGAGTGTTGGGACCGTCGGGTCCAACACGAGAGTTTATGACTTTGGGATCAACACGACTGACTCCAATGTGGGGGAGAGACCTCGTGAATGGTCAATGACAGGGAAGTCCTATGGGACGTCTCCCGTCATTCCCATGGATAGGGTCGTTGGGCGTGTCCCATTGCTCTCAAGGGACGTCTCCCGTTCGTCGGGAGACACGGGAGACGTTTTGCTCCCGTCCGTGCCTTAGAAAATATTCGAAGACATTTGGCACACATTGGTCCCAAGGGACTTCTCCCGTTCGTCGGGAGAGATGACGGACATTCGACTCCCGTCCGTGCCTTCAAAACATCGGGAGACATGGGGAGACATTTCGCTCCCGTTAGTGCCTTAGAATATTTCGGGAGACGTATGACACACATCGGTCTCCTTTTCGTCGGGAGGACATGGGCTCTCATCCGTGCCTTAGGAAATGTCAGTAGACGTTTTGCACCCTTACATCCTATGTGAGATGTCAGGAGAAATTTTGCACACGTCTGTCTCTTAGGAGATGTCGGGAGCAAATTTTGCACTCGTCAGTCTCCCGTTCATCGGGAGACATGGGAAGACATTTGGCTCCCGTTCGTGCCTTAGCAAATGTCGGGAGACATTTGACACACGTCGGTCCCTTAGAAAATATCGGGAGACGTTTGACACCCGTCCGTGTCTTGAAAAAATGTCGGGAGACATTTGGCCCTGTCCATTCCATGAGAGATGTCGGGAGACATTTGGCACCCGTCCAGATGTCGGGAGAAAGATGAGGCCACCAACCAAGAAGCTTGGTGGAGCCAAATTTATCAAACATGCCAAAGGCAACATAGCCGCCGTGGTAACTGAGAAGTTAACCACGTCGAGAACAAAGGTGGTTAGTATATCAACACGGGCGTCACTGCCCACGTGTGTGCCGATAGAAGTAAGTTCTACACTTACAAGACTGTTGAGGGGAGGAAGCTCAACATGGGGAACCAACCCTCGTCCAAATGTGTCGACTTTAGAGATGTGGTCCTCAAGATGACGTCCGACGTGACAATCACTCTAAGAAAGCACTACATGTTCCGGACATACGCAAGAACATAGTTTCTGGATCAATACTTGTAAATAGGGGTTTTAACTTGTATTTGAGTGTGATAAATTCTTTGTGTATAAGTTTGGAAAATCCATCGGAAAATGTTATTTAACCGATGGTCTTTTTTAAACTAAGTGTATCGGCTATTCGCCGTGTTTGAAAAGCCATTAGCTAATAATGAAAATGATAATCTTCCTCCTATCTGTGGAATTATTGATTAGGACATGTAAATCCTAATGCTATCAAACGGTTAGTAAACTTGGATTTACTAAAGACAAATGAAGTCAATACCCAAACAAATGAGAGATTTGTCTTGAGGCGAAAATGACTAAGTTACCGTTTCATTCAGTTGAACGGAACACAAAACCCCTTGAATTAATTTACACGGACGTATGTTACTTAAAATTGGTGCAAACGAGAGGTGGTAAAAAATACTTTATCACATTCATAGATGATTGCACAAGATATTGTTATGTCTATCTTTTAAGAAGTAAAGACGAAGTAATAGAAGCGTTCAAAAATTATAAGAACGAAGTCGAGAATCAACTTGGATGTAAAATCAAAATGATTCGAAGTGATAGAGGAGGTAAATACGTAGCCCTGTTTGGGAAATTATGCAACGCAAGTGGTATAATTCATCAAACGACTGCTCCATATTCACCACAATCTAATCGTGTTGCAGAACACAAGAATCGAACTTTTAAAAAGATGATGAATGCGTTACTGATTAGTTCAGGGATGCCCCAGAACATGTGGGGGGAAACTGTTTTGACAGCCAACTACATCCTAAACAAAATCTCACTCAAAAGTAAGGATGTTACTCCTTATGAGTTGAGGAAGAGAAGAAAGTCGTCCTACAAATACCTCAAAGTGTGGGGGTCTTTGACAAAGGTGATGGTTCCTCCGCCGAAAGAAGTTACAATCGGTCCTAACAAGGTTGATTGCATCTTTATTGGGTATGCACTTAATAGTAGTGCTTATCGATTTGTTGTCTACAAGTCTGAAATACCAACTGCGACCGTAGGAACAACAATCGAGTCAAGAAATGTAGTATTTCTTGAAAAATATATTTCCTCGCAAAGACAAGAAAAATGTTGCATCCAATTCTGAGACGAGAATTGAGGATGAAACCACTAGTTCTAAATCAGTGGATGAAGAGCCAGAATCGCGCAAACGAACGAGGCCTGATCCAAACGATGCGGTACTAAGACGTGGTAGCAGGGTCAGAACACCAAAGACATTTGATCCTGACTATATTGCATTTATGTTGGATGAAGAACCAACATCGATAAAAGTAGCCTTTGCTGTGGCCCAGACGGGTTGCATTGGAGAGAAGCTGTTCAATTTTGCTAAACTGGTTGATCTACCTGAAGGGGCTAAACCTTTAGGATGCAAATGGGTCCTTAAAAGAAAGTTTAAGGCCGATGGAACAGTGGACAAGTATATTGCTCGACTTGTAGTCAAAGGCTTTAAACAAAAGGAAGGGTACGATTTCTTCGATACCTACTCACCTGTAACGAGGATTACATCAATTCGAGTGCTTCTCGCGATTGCTGCTATACACAATCTTGAGATTCATCAAATGGATGTTAAGACTGCGTTTCTAAATGGTGACCTTGAAGATGAAATCTATATGGAACAACCTGAAGGTTTTGTAGTACCTGGACAAGAGAAATATATGCAAACTGGTTAAATCCCTCTATGGATTGAAACAAGCGCCGTTGCACTGGCACTTGAAATTTAATAATGAGATGTTATCAAATGGATTTAAAATCAACGAATGTAACAAATGTGTCTACATTAAAAATACTGATAATGGAAACGTTATAGTGTGTCTCTATGTTGATGATATGTTAATCATGGGTAGTAACACCCAAGTAATTAACAACACGAAAGCCATGTTAAAGAGAAACTTCGACATGAAGGATATGGGTCTAGCCGATGTAATTCTTGGAATGAAAATTCTAAGAACATCCGAAGGAATCACCTTAACACAATCTCATTATGTTGAGAAAGTATTAAAGAGGTCTAACACCTATGATGGCATCCCGGCTAAAACGCCTATAGAGCTCAATGTTCACTTGAGCAAGAACAGGAGTGAGCCCGTTGCACAAGAAGATTATGCACGGGTCATTGGATGCATTATGTATCTTACTAATTGCACTCGACCTGATATTGCTTGCGCCGTGAACAAGTTGATCCGTTATACGAGAAATCCAGGCAAAGAGCATTGGAAAGCTCTTGTAAGAGTTTTGAGGTATCTCAAGTATACTCAAAATCATGAGCTACACTTTTCGAGATACCCCCCGGTACTTGAAGGGTACTGCGATGCAAACTGGATATCGGATAACAAAGACTCACTTTCGACAAGTGGATATGTCTTTACCATTTGGGGTGGTGTTGTCTCGTGGAAATCCACGAAACAGACATGTATAGCCCGATCCACCATGGAATCAGAATTCATAGCTTTAGATAAAGCTGCGGAAGAAGCCGAATGGCTTAAAAACTTCCTTGAAGATATTCCATGTTGGTCAAAGCCCGTGCCTCCAGTGTTAATTCACTGTGATAGCCAAGCCGCTATTGGGGGCAAACAGTGGCTTGTACGATGGTAAGTCTCGACACATTCGTCGACGACATAATACCGCGAGACATTTTATCACAACAGGGGTGATGACAATTGACTACGTGAAGTCATTGGATAATCTAGCGGATCAGCTAACCAAAGGGTTAAATCGTGATCAAATGAATAAATTGCTAGAGGGAATGAGTTTGAAATCCACAAACTAAAGAATTGTCGTAGTGGTAACCCAACCATGATGACTGGATATCCCAAGAACTTGGTTCAATGGGAAAACTAAGCTGTGAGAATTCGTGTGAACACTCATATCTATTCCCTAGAGAGTAATAGCGTGTGGAAAAAAACTTGCCTAGTGGTGAGGTTAAGTCTATGACTTTTAATGATCCCTAAAGGATCTCGTTGAGATGAAGTTCTCAAGGAGACCGAGTATGGCAAGATACTTAACGATGAATCACCTATGTAAGTGTGAAGTGGGACCGCTTCAAACAATACACTTATGAATCCAAAGTGATGTCCAAGGTCTGAAATGGACACAAAACGTGAGAACGGATGAGATTGAGGTGTTTAAGTTTTAACATCATTGTCTCGGTGCACGCCGTGGAGGAATAGTTCAAAGCATCGCACTACTAGTCCGCCTCTTGAGGGTTGAGCTTGTGTATGCATACATATGCATTTGGCAATTTTCACTCATGTGGGGGATTGTTGGAATCGTGTTTGGTCAAACGACTTTGACTAATAATAAATGTTACAAGACATTTAATTTTGTGAAATTAAATGAAATAGCGTCGATCTACGTTCCGAGTAGATGACCGTAGCATATTCATTTTCTCAAATCCGAATCCCGGTGAGTGAGAAATAATATATTAAAGTTAGTCACAATAAAGCTAGAAATGAGCTATGAGAAAAACTAAGGGATTAATTAACTAAGTGTTAATTATCCCACATCGGGGATGATAAACTTCTTTTATGAAGTATTTAATCAGATGAATTATTATGTGTAATAATTATCGTGGAATAAGATGGGTGACAGAGCCCACACGCGCGCGCAGCTGCCGCCTGCCCGCGAGTCGCGCACCGCGACCCGTGCCCCATACCCCGTGCACCGGGCGCCGGGTGCCTTGTGCCTTGGAAATTAGTCACTGGGTTGTTCTTTGGAGCTGGTCGTTGAGCGTGGTTCAAGCCCCGCTTGTTCCTTTTAGACCACCTCAAACTCCACGCTATCCCCGACGGACCCCGACTCATGGTGGTCCTGATCTACGTCAGGTCCCCGCTGGACCCCGCGCATAACGGGAGACAAAAGGTCCCCGATGGACCACGACGGTCCATGGTGTATCCCGTCGTATAGTGTGTCCTGATGCATCGTGTCTCTTCATCTCCCAACGGCTAGTGCACCGGTCAGTAACCCCCGGCGGTTACGGTCAATGGCCTTGATGACAGACATTATGTCTGTTGACTCCAGCAACCCCTGCGAGTGGACTTGGCCTATAAATAGGCATGCATCCATTGCATTCAAAAACAACAAATTCAAGCATTCTTGCATACACGCTCTCTTCCTCTCTGCATAATCTTCATGTCGAAGCTCTGCCCCGCCTTGTTCCCGTTCGCCGGAGCTCTGTTGCTAGCGGTGCTGCTACTTCAGAGACGAAGCCGTTTTATCTTTGGGGACGACATGCCAAACCGAGAGCACTACCGGGGCATATCTCGTCTTGCGGAAAGAGGACTCCTCGACTCGGCTTACATCTTTACGGTTTATTGTCTCGAATTCTTCTTTGTAATTTCAATTCAGTTTACTTCTGTTTAATTTCTCCATTCTTCATTGGATTGTATTTCGCCCGGTTAGTGTATCTTTGTATCATAATCAATTTTCAACCGAACATTAATTTGGATCAGGCATAAATCTTGTCGCCCACAATTTTTTAATAGACTACTGAGGTCACTGAAATATCAGCCATAGATTGCATAACTTTCCAGCTTGGACTTAATACTATTGTACTATATATGTCATAACAATTTGAAATTTATATTTCTCCTTCCGTCCCGGTTTAAGATTTACATTTTAGACTTATTCATAACAATTTGAAATTTATATTACAGGACATCGCAATTGTAGAATCGTGTCGATTTTATGATTTCATATTTCTTATTCATATTATAAAGTAAACATAGTAAGAGCATCCACAATAGGAAGGACTTCCCCACGGACTAGCACTAGGACTTCCCAAAAATACCTTCTGCCACGTCACTAGGACTTCCCACCCCACTGCCACATCATTAGGACTTCTCACTGCACAATAGTGGACTAGCACTATGACTTCCCAACAAACAAATTCACATTTTATATACGAAATTTAAATACGGAATTAAAATTTCGACACGAATACGGAGATAATGTAATCATAATTTCATTAAATTAAAAACAATAAAAGTGTACAATTAAAAAAAAACAATTTCAAGAAATTACATTATAAATATCAACGTGCATTCTTCCGCGCCCACAACTCTTCAATTATATCCTGTTGGAGTCGAATATGGGCTTCTTGTTGGCGCATGTCGGCATGGGCTTGGAGCAGCCCGGCGTCATCATGAGGTATCCCATTCGTACATTGGCGGTGGCCACGCCGTGGCTTGGCCCGGCAGCATCTTCATTGATCCAATCAGTTAGTTCTGGACCTTCTTGTTCGACGATCATGTTGTGCATAATAATACATGCATATATGATATCAATATGCAGTCGTCATACCACAAACGGGTTGGATCCTTCACCGCCGCCCATCGAACCTAGACCACACCAAATGCCCGCTCCACATCCTTGCGCTGACTCCTGTCGGCTCGCAAAGTAGACCTTCTTATCTTCGAGCGGACATCTGATTGTCTTCACAAAGACGGGCCACCTAGGGTATATCTCATCCGCCAAATAGTAGCCCATATGATATTGGTTGCCGTTGGCGACAAAACTGATGGCCTGACCAAAGCCCTGGCACTGCTTGTTGAAAAGGGGCGACGACTGGAGGACGTTGACGTCGTTGTTCCCTCCGGCTACCCTAAAATATGCATGCCAAATCCAAAGCGATAGTCAGCTACCGCTTCGAGGATCATCGTGAGATTTTTGCCTTTAAAGTCGGTCGTGTAGTGACCCTTCCAGACGGTGGGGCAGTTCTTCCACTCCCAATGCATGCAATCTATACTGCCCAACATCCCAGGAAACCCGTGCACCGCCTGTTGGGACTACCACAGTGGAAGACATGGAAAACAAACAGGTCCTTACAGATCTATTTAGGTGATTATGCATTCGATTCCAATTTCATGCAATTAAACTAGATCTATAGATTAACACATCAAATAAACACGTAGACATGCAATTTGACGTATAAATATAATTCTTACCTCTTGATCCATCATAGGATTGACGTTGCTAGTTGTACCACCCGGAGATCCTTGATTTATCGACCACAAATCTTCCACTCTATTCCCATGTCCTTGATTATTCATCCGTGTGGGCGGATCTCGAAGAATCAATAATAGTTTGATGAGATCTGGGAAGAACAATACACAAAACAATCAATCTCGATTTAATTCTATGGATTAGAATGAACAAGATGAAGCTTAACCAAAACACTAGCTTCCCCTTATCTTGGAGGCTCAAAAATCGAGCCAAATGAGAGAGGGAGAGAGAGGCCACGCTAGTGGCGGCTAGGGTTTAGAGTAGGAGAATTGTGTTATGTCTTATGTGCTAGGGTTTCCACATCTCATCACTATTTATAAGCTTGGACTAGGTTTGAGCTAGAGTGGGGATCTATGGAATGAAATAGATGTTGGGCTCACCCATTAGATAAATATATAATTAAATCAAATGACTCATGATTTAATATATTATCAATGGAATATTATTTTGTTCAACTAAAGAAAAATATTGCACTCCCATCTAAATCACCAAATTACAAATAACTTGGGTCCATTTTATTTTATAATATTTCTCGCGTTTAAGTTTATCTTAATCCATCAATTTAATTCTTTTGTCTGCTATGTGACTTGAATTAAATTAATTCTCCAAAGAGCTTTCTAGTTTGAAACTTTATTTATTATTCGTGGAATAATATTCCAACTGCGCAGTTTTCTGAATAATAAATTCATTTTTCAAACACCTCTTAGGGATTTAATCATACCACACTGGGCATGCGAATTCTATGAAATAATATTCCAATACATTCATGTTATTCAATTACTACTACCCAAGATATCATGTTTGAGTTACGTACAAACTCTCACATATTGATAAGTCAAAGTGGCGTCTGATTAAATAAACAATATTGATATTAATTTCATAGACTAGAAATACTAAAATTTCTGAAATATATTCTTTCAGTAGATAGCAATAAAGAATACATTTCGTATTAGATCATTTCAATGCTTTACCACACCGGTGTTACTAATCTCTTCTTAGGTAAGAGAGAATTATCACAAACACTGCAACCATACCAATAGGTAGCCAAAGCCTATCTAGGTTGTGAATACGTTTTTCTTCTTACTAGATTTTTCCAAGTTCCCTACTGGAAAACTTACGAGGATTCATCGAATTTCCCTACTTTGACCTTCTTAGTAAGAAACCTTAGACTTGTTTATTATATTTCAATAAATAAACCATTATATTATATTATATTATTTATTCTCATAATTATGTAAACAAGTGGACGTGGCGTTTCTCTGATACACGCACAAGCTGACTGTACAAATGCATGTACGCTCGAAGCATCTTTTAGTATACAAACCCCAACACCGCCCCGTGCATATCCATCAGTTCCTGGCAGTCTTGGGGGGTAGGCTTCCGCAGGTACCTCTCCCTAAATATTTGAATGACGCCCTGACAAAAATACTTGAGACAGTCGCGGGCAGTCGTCTCGCCGGTGTGAAGGTACTCGTCGAACATGTCGGTCGCGCCTCTGTAAGCCAACTGCCTAATTACAGCAGTGCACTTCTGTATAGGCGAGTGACCGGATCTGCCACTCGCATCCTCCCTGAATTGGAAGTACTTGTACCGACGCTCTAAAGTGTTCACGATATGCATAAATAGATCATGATGCATCCTAAAACGCCGCTGGAAGAAGTTGTCCACAAATCGCGTCTGCTCAGCGAAATAGTCGTCAAACAACCGTTGGTGTGCAGCCACGTGGTCGCGGTGTACTACAGCTCGATGTTGGATGGGGCAAGGTACCGCCGGCTGCTGCTGCTGCAAGGCCTCCCTCATCAGGCGATTTATCTCAGCGGACGTATAGGCCGATATCTGTTCACGGATTTGCCGCGCTGCTTCACTATCCCAGCCGCGCTGCTTCACTATCCTAGCGAAATAGTCGTCAAACAACCGTTGGTGTGCAGCCACGTGGTCGCAGTGTACTACAGCTCGATGCTGGATGGGGCGAGGTACCGCCGGCTGCTGCTGCTGCAAGGCCTCCCTCATCAGGCGATTTATCTCAGCGGAAGTATAGGCTCGTATCTGTTCACGGATTTTCCGCGCTGCTTCACTATCCCAGCCACCACCACCCGCACTACTACCACTGCCATCCGCACCACTACCACTACCACTAGCCATTTCGGGATGTCGAGAACTGTAGAGTGAAAGAAGAGAAACTCGTTAATACAAGTGGTGCGAATGAAAACGAACCGAAACGAGCCGTATATATTGAGTTTTAAAAAAACAAAAAAACGGTCTCGTCCGTGCGCTCGTCCGTCGGGTGCCCGTAATAGCGGACGAGCTGACGGACGAGCGGCAAACCCGACGGACGAGGGGTCGTCGGCCCAGCTCGTCCGCGACGCTCTCGCAGGTCGCAATAGTGGTTTAGCGGCTCGTCGGTCGCTCGTCCACTATTGTGGATGCTCTAATGTTATCTCACAAACGCACATGCTTTTCTAAATATTTTACTTTCATTTCCAACATTACATGAAATCGAGAGCTCCATTTGAATATATAAATCATTGAAATTTAATGATGAGAATCGACCATGTAATTTTCATTCTACTAACAAACTAATAACTTGCGGTTCTAAGTTTTTGATACAAACTTACATTATACAATTGGTAAAATTTGTCACTCAAAACACACCCAAAATATGAAGCAAAACCAATAATCAAACTATAGCCATTAAAGGAATCAAAACTTGGAAAGGGAAGTTTGAAGCTAGTTTCCTCTAAAGAAGCCATAAAACAGAAAACAAGTGTCTAAAAATCTGGTGAAGGCATAATGGTTTATTTCATGAGATTTCAGCACTTGTTAGCGAGGTCTAACAATGCGCTGTATGTCCCGATGATCCCACAGACGAGGCCTATCACGACAATGCAGCTGCTCAGCCCGATCTGTGAAGAAGACGAGCATCAAGAAACAGCAAAAACAAGAGCCACAAAATGCAAAAGAAAAGCAACATTAGCACAAGCCTAAAGATTTTGCTTGTTGTCTAGTGTGACTGTGTAAGAGATAGGTATCAGACAACATTTTACATGTGCCTAAAATCACATGTAGGAATTTTTCCATTTTGGATATGCCTACCTGCATTTTGGTGGCACTTTTCCTTCCAAGAATTTTCAAGAAGCATAGAGATGGCATCACCATAGCCTGAATCAAATTCCCAATATTTTAAAAATCAAAATAAAAAAATCGTGTAAAAGATCAAAATGAAGTTCAACTCCTTACCATGAGAACACTAAAGAGGGAGCCTATGAGAGACATCACAGTGCCTGCAAATACGAGCAAGAAAAAAGCATCACAATCTGATGGTTTTTCTCAGTTGGAGATGCGTTGTGAGAGAAAGATTAAGGCCACCTACCGAAGAAGGGAATGAGGAAGGCGACTAGGAGAGAGGACAAAATGAGTGATGTTCGTATAAGGAGGAAGCACAAGTAAGTGTTAGAGATTCTTGATGGCAGCAGCTCCTCAATGCCTCTAGCCAGTGGATTCATTGTCAAGGCAATTTTATTTCTAGCTAAGGAAAATCTTGAAACATACTATAAAGCAAATTTCATTTTATGTTATAGTATGACATAAATTTGCAAGTAGAAAAAAATATGTTTCTAGTAAAGGATATTTGGAGAATGGATTGATAACCTGTCAAAAGGAGTATGAAAATAAAATCATGTTTAAATTTCATATATCATTCAATAACATCAAAACACACATGAATGGGAAGCTGAGAAGCATGTTACCGTTGTCCACAAAGCTATTTTGGAGCTTAATTTGTGTTGTGGTAGATTCAAAGTGATCTGCGCGTTTGTGCTCTGCCCGAACATGAGGAATCCCATCACTGCAGCGCTACCATAAACGGTAACACATAGAATGAAACTGCAGCCAAGAAATGATCAGAATGGTAAGACAAAAAAGACCAGAATCGAGTGCTTCTTTTAGTAAGTTTTAGTACCTTATGATAACTGCTCTCTTGAATTTGGTTTTATCAGCCATTGATTGGTATATATTGGGGAAAACTGAGTGGCCCGAGTAGCAGAAGCCGTATACACCAATGGAGAAAGGGATGCCACTCAAATCCAGTAGTTTGCCACTGTGGTGAAAGCCAACTCCCTCTGTAGTACCAACAAATAGCAAGCACAGAACTACAACTATCGTTGCAACGACTCCACTGGCTGCAAAAACCATAATACATCATTCAAATAGTGGCTCCAGACAAAGAACAAGGTGTGTAACTACTTTGCCATACCTGATAGGTAAGAGAGAAATTGAAGATCTTTAAGAAGAAGAGTGGGGAAGACGATAAGCACAGCCACGGTTGCAAATAGATGCATTGTGTCAATCTTGAAGCCAAGTATATTCAAAGACACTCCTGAGAATATTGTTGAGAGATTATCCCCTTCCAAGATTAAGTAGTCCGTGCACGACATCTGCATCCGTGGTTTGTGTTAGAAACGAAGTAAAAAGATTGTCTGCAGAAGAGAAAGAGTACTATTGCCCTTACATATAGCTCTGAGTACAATATAATCTGCAAGAAAACCAAAAATAAAAACAAGATAGTTAGTTTTTTATAGTTCAAGTTTAGATGAAAATGTGGAAAAATATCGACATACAGATATGAAGAGGCGACCCCATTTCCCAAAGGCGGCCTCTCCCATGTCAGGAAAGGTGAGAATGCCTTGAGCACTTTCGAAGCAATGCTTCATGAGAATGGCGGTGTAGCAACAGATGAACGCGAAGAGGACTAGCACGAACAAGCTGGCCCAACCGCCTACTTTGACAGTGTAAGGCGTGGAGAGCAGGCCTACACCGGCCATCACATTCATACCTGAAAAAGTGTCCCTCATATTCAAGCACATCATCATATCAACAGAGAGTGTGTTCATGTTTGGACTCACCGTTGAATACGGTCTGAAGAAGGCTGCATCCGTGGGCGAGAGGGACTTCGGCTGTGTGGAAGGAGGAGATGATAATCGAGTGTGCCCTCGATCTAGGAAGGTCGTCCGCAATGTGAACCTTCTTGTAATCAGGAAGCAATGGGATTTTGGCATTTGATTCCAACAAGCTGTGGCTGCTGTTTGCTGCAGATGTCCGAGGCCTTAGTATGCCAAAGCTTGGTGATGCAGATATTGAGTATATATCAACTGCTTCTCTGAAACAGGGGAGGCCTAATTTCTAGTTAAATACTTACTAAACAGTTTTTAATCAAAGCAAACACAATTTGAATTAAGGTTGAATGGATAAACCTGAAGCTCTGAGGCCACTGCTGTGAGACTGCGGAGGAGGAGAGGGAGGCGCCCGCGGCAGTGCGATGGTCGTCGTCTTCGATGCTGCTGGCGGCGTCGGAGGCGGTGTCTTCGACGTCGTACTCGGAGTCGTCCAAGAGATAGTCGGAGGAATCTCTAGTCATCTCCGGCGCCATTAAACTAATTTGGTATAACTGAGTTGTTAGAGCAGAATCAAAACACCTCAAATCCTACACACACACACGCAATGCATGCAATTGTGTGGGGGAATGGATTGGATTATTAACAATAGATACCAATTACATATAATACTCCATCTCTACTTTAAAAAAATAGACTGGTTTTACCATTTTAGGTCGTCCTCCAAAATTAGATCAAATTTAAAATATTAAAAGTTTTTCAATCCTATATATACCAACAATCCACCGACGCTCCTTCCATTATTATTTCTCTCTCTCTTTTTTTCATCTCTTTTATTTATCAATTACTTTCTAAATTTTGGATCATTTACAAGTTTGTCTATTTCTTTTAGTACAGAGAAAGTAGTATACAATATGGATAAGCCTCACAAAATTCTATCTAATTAGCATTATGCAAATGAAGTAACGTATATATGGGGGCAGATGGAAAAAAAAGGGGAAATGAACCTATAACAGGGACTATATATTCCAAATTTTAAATACAGAATTTTCAAAATATAATGTTATGACCTCATGATGAATACTACTATAGTATATTAATTCACATAATATCCTCAAAATTTCACAATTGAAAATTCGTTTGATAGAGGCATAAGCCCTCCTTATTTAGCTTCATACTTTAAAACGTTGCAATGCAATTATCTCGACACTTATTTTACTTTTAACACAAACACCCTAATTAGTCTATTTCTTTTCATCATTCGGGCATTGACTTAAAAAATGTCTCATATTTAGGTAATTATCATTTAATTTTAATTTTGAAATAAAATGTCGACAATTATAATATTGACATGATAGTCTTATCTTAAATACACATGCCGCATACTTATTATAACTTACATGACATTGGGTGTAGGAGGTGTAATTTCATCCAAATGAACAAAATAAAACATACATATTCAATAAACATAAGACATTAAAATTAGATTTTACATAAGCTTCGCAATACGACATAGTTTGATATCCGGACGTTTATTCTACATAAACTTTTATGTCGGACAAGTCAGCTTCAATTTTTCACAAATTAAGACAGTAAGATAATTGTAAAAATTTAAAACTTTTGTTTTTATTTTCATATTTCTAACATTCTAAAAGTATAGAAATCGATGCTAATTATTGGAGCTGGGCACTGCGATTTAATTGCATGTGACTGCTAGTGTTGGCTATTTAGATGCATGTGGCTATGCATCTCCTATATATGCATATGTGAAAATAAAGGAGCATGGTATGTATATATCAAGTAATTAAATGTAAGAGACATATATCAACACAACAATATGCACATGCAACCACACACAACTATTAACGAAATTGACATGACCTTATTAAGGTCAAAATTAGATTTATATGTGAAAAGTCGAGAAAAAAAAATGCCTCTTTGTGGTTGTGTGGAGCCATTTTCATATTTATAAAACCAAATATATCAATTTTATCATATTGGGAAATGGGAATTAAAATGAAATTCAAAGCTTTAACGCATGCCATTTTTATTTATTTCTACAATTCCCATATTGTGTGAGACTTGGCCTCGGATTCTTTAAGTGCTTTCTGTTCTTTTTCATTATTTTCAATGTGAATTTCATAAATTCGGAGTACTACTAATAATTTAGTTTTGCTTACAAAAATATCACATTCCCTTTATGGTGGTCCATAACTCCATGCTGGCAACTTGCAAGTTGGGAGCAAAAATGGATTGATCGGTTTGTCACATTACGAATGCGTAGCATCTGTACAAAAAATGGAATGCCATCAGATTTAAAAAAAACATTAAAAGGATTTAATTATTTTAATAAAATTAATAACTATTAGTAATAGCCATTACTCCCTTCATCCCTGAAAGTTTGACCCATTTTTCTATTTCCGTTCGTTCCACAAAGTTTGTCTCATTTCACTTTTTACCATTTTTGGTAGTGGACCACATATTCCACTTACTCATTACTGCTCACATTTTATTATAAAACTAATATATAAAAGTAAGACTCACATTCCACTAACTTTTTTAACTCACTTTTCATTACATTTCTTAAAACCCGTGCCGGATCAAAGTGGGACAATATTTGGGGGATGGAGGGAGTATTACTTATTAGTATACTTTGAATTTTTACTTTTAATAAAGAATTTACTTTGAATATCAACTATTGTATTTGAAATTGAAATTGCATGTCATCATAATTTTCAAATAGAACTCCACACACACACACTTTATAGAGTGAAAAAGGTAATTTACACCTACCTAATTATAATGTGTAGTAGGTACCAAAATTCGTCTCACCAAATTAGTCCTCTAATCCTTTTAAGATGCCCACAGTAATATAAACTTTCTATTACTAAAATAACCTTATTTCGTGTTTGTGAAAGATAATATATAAAGTAGTAAAAAATAAAAGCAATAGAATAATTGCATATAAATTACACTTACCAAATAAATTTGAATTCTTGATTGGTTAGGGTCCTACAAGGCACACCCCTGTCCACCTAAAATATGTGCATTGAAGTAATTTACATGTCATTTTCGTTACTACAAAATTGTCTACATATCAAGTAGGAGAACATATTTTTTAAAATTCAATTATTATTGATTGTAAAAAAAAAGAAAGCAGATGTTTTGTTTATACACAATTTTATATAGACATATGTCGTACATGGATTTGGATCTAATCTCAAATACATAGGTAATGTGCCCAATCACATGTTATGTTGCAAGCATGCATTATATGGTTCCTGCAACTTTACTTTTATGACAATTGTATTTTTTTAGTTTAGTTCTCGTATCATTTCATGGCAACACGCTATATTCATTCATAATAACGACATTTTAGCACAGCTGCAACACCATTTTTTGTCATAGCTGCATAAAAAATCACAATTCAGATCAAATCAAATTGAGAATTAGATTTAAGCATGTGAGGGGAATTTTTTCCATCAAATAGTATTGTCACATTTAGCGTTTTATGTCAAAAAATTATTTTTATATTGAGAAAAGGACACTATTGCAATTTGAACCCAGTTTAGAGTAAAATGATACAAAAAATAGTCTATTAGGGTTCCATAAAATTACCAAAATATGTAGAAATGCCTATTTTTATCATTTTAGTCCATCCCATAAAAATAGGCATTTCTATGTATTTTTGATAATTCTAAAGTTCAAATTACACACTCAGACAATCAATGTAACGCAGATTACATAAAATACCAATTGACATATATTGTCAATATGCGAATTAGCATTTCTATGTGTAATTGGAAGTTTGAACTTTGGAACAAGATTAATAAAAAATGTTTTACGTGGTTGTAAAATTGAACAATACTTCAACTGCAATCTAATAATTATTCCTTTCGTTAGCCATCAAAACATAAACTCCAAAGAGAGAGATACTTTGCTTGTAGTGGTGTAAAAACTTCTTATTTCTCACTCTTTATTCATACTAACCTCATCAACTAGACCCCCAAAAATCTTAAAACAAACCCTTCCACTTTTCATCTCTCCCTAAAGCCGACGATAAAAACCAATTCTTGCCAGAAAATGGGGCAGTCCCTCAACAAATCAGGTAATCGAATAGCACCGGGAATTCAAATTTCTCGTATAGCACCAGTATAATTCCTGATGTGCAGGAAGTGAAGAGAAGGAGAAGGAAATCGAACCCGTGATCCTCAATCACTACGACAAATACTTCAGCAACACCAAGGATTGGAACTACGCAGATTTCTACCATGCAGTTTGCCAAATAGTCGAGTAATTATCTTCATACATCATACTTGCAATTTTAGAAAATTAATGATGGATATAAACAGTCTCTGAATGCTTATAAACGTCACTTTTCCTACAGAGAAATTAACAGAACTATAGGCCGACCTCAGTTTAAGGTGCAAGAGAAGAGCAAGCTCCAACAAACCTATAACGTAAGCTAACTCCTAATTTTTTTTATCTATTAGTGTTATGTTTAGGCAAACAATAGTCTATTTCCTATAACATCTCAGACAAGTCATTCTTCTATTCCAGAAACACAGGGGGGGCGAGGGGACACCGTTGAAAAAGGAACAGTTTCAGAAGATTTTGAAAGAAGTGATTCTTGACACAGGGGTTACCAACATAGGAGGAGCAAAGGATATGTTCTTTTACCTGTATGGAGTGCCTGCGGCAGCCTTGTTCTTAAAGCAACGTCTGGCTCCGAAACTTATCCCAAATGAAGTTCTCATCCCTGTTGTCACTTCTGCTACAGTCTTCCTTCTGGCAAAGCTCAACAAACTATAGTAATTCCAACAGCTTCTTCTTATCACATTGTATTTCTCAAGCAGCTATATTCTTGAAATATCTTGGTCGGAAATAGAGTTTGTGTCCAACCCAATGAACAAGGTGCTTCAAGACCATTCGTTGTACCATCACAATCAAAAGACATTAAAACATAAAGGAAAGAGATATGTATCAAATTATCAATGAGCCCAAAAACACACCATGGAGTGACATAAACAGACATCTAATTAGTAACATCACAATGTACTTGACAATTGACAGAAAAACAATCACCTAAGAATATTAGGTCTTGATTCAGTAATAAAACCAGTAACCACACAGGTTGAAATACCTTATTGCGTTTATCAGCGCATTCTTATTTAAACCATCAACCATGAACAACTTCAATTATAAAAGAAAAATCTCTACGAATCATCAAATTCCACTTCAGTGCTTTTGTTGACATACTGACGACTGCAAAGACTAATATTATAAAATTTTAGCTTTTCAAACTTTCATCATGGCAGACACCACACGGAATGCTTCAGATGAAAGAACTTCACCAGCCACAAAGGTATAGGATTTGCTACAACTTCTACAAATTCCCATCCAGGCCATCCACCACAATCCAAATATCCCTGAAGGCTTATCCAACTGATCCGACCAGAGAATGCATTCAAGCTTATAAGATATCCACGCCCATTACTCACTGAATTATAAGCTCCATTCAAACCATCTGCAAGAAAATTAAAAAAAAAACACGTAACCTCAAACGGAGAATACAGAGAAAAAGGTTCTAGAGTTGGGGGATATGGAGAGAGATACCTCTTGGAAAGCAGGTGCCTGCAACGCTCCAGACCAACAATGTTCCATTAAAACAATAACATTGACAATTTCCCAACATTGACGGACGAAATGCAGCACCCAAGAATATTTGATGCTGCAGCAATATGGCGGCGACCACCATAATGTGTAAGAAACCAAACTCATTAAGATACTAGAGTGGAACCCTTACGCCTAAGATTAATTTGGTAATACTGACATTTTTTAATAATGAGATATACAAGGACCCAGCATATAGGCGTATATATAGATAAACATGCATGCCACAAGGAATAGACATTACCTTTGCCATCTATGCTTCCTTAATCATCTCACACAAAGAAACGACTTTCCCAAAGTGACTGTCCTTGATACTGCTGCTGTGGCAAGCCAAGCTGTTGGTTTCCTTTCTGAAATTCTTTCTGCTGCTCCTCATAGTGCAGCATATGTTCCGAAAAGGGATGGTCCTGCCAGCCTTTCTGATTATCACTCTGGACTTGTATCGGCACCTGCTTCCCAGGGAAAGGGAAGGTCACAGAAGGGAATGCAGGGACGGCCTGATTCCCAGAATTGCTGAACCCAACACCTTGATTGGATGAAGACAGCTGATAGCCATCTAGCCAGCTGTAATCATCCGTTTGAGGGATTGAAGTCCCATTCTGGGGCATGCTGTTGAACAATGCTTCATCCACAACCTTGGAAGGAACAGAAGCAAAACCAGGTGGTGGACCGATGTGTCTAACAGGTCGACTCACTGGATACTTTTTTGAGCCAGGTGGCATGACCAATGATGGTTTGATGCTCAGGCTATCAACGAATGACCCAGAAGGTATAATGGAGTCAAACTTAGACGGTACACTAGCTTGTGGATTCATAATAGGATAGTTATGGCTAGGACCAGCATTCATAAATTGGGGGTAAGGCAAGGAAACAGAAGCATGTTGATAAACTTCGAACTTATCTTGCAGATCAGATCTCACTCCATTTTCCATCAAGTTCATCTGGGAAAAACCATTTACAATAGGCGAGTGATTTGCTGACCACATTGATGTGCTGGGTTGGATGGGTTGCAGATACTGAGTAGTTCCATTAACGACAGTGTTAAATACAGGTGCAGAAGATTTCATGCCTGCAGTCACCGCACTCTGCAAGAGAAACCCGTCCTGGACAGCAGAGGGATATCCCTTTTCATTCCCAAAATCAACCTTGCAAGCCTCACCAACAGAAGCAGAAATCCCTGGAGAAGTCAATTTCAGAGAGAACTCATCCATATGCCTTTCAGTAGTTGGAGGCTTAAATACAATCACCTCGTCGTCTTCATCATCCGCTTCCGCACCCACCACTATCTTTGGCAGAGCAGCCAGAGCCATTCGGCCTATCGATGAAATATCTAGCGAGTTAACATTCACATTAGGTTCCAAATGACTGGGAAGCGAAAGATCATCAGAAATCTGAGGTTCAGCACCAAAGACAAATTTTTGCATCTGATCGTCGAAATATACTCCATCAGGGCCAACTCGAACAACATTAGCAAGAGCCTTTCCGGCTGCGATGATCCTCTTTACACGTGCAATCCGCTCTTTGCTGCCTCCATCACCTCCAAATAAGTGCTTCCTCGAAAAATCAAGGATGAGTTGGGCAGGAAGCAGAGGATGGAATCCCCTCAACTCAATATCTTCAGGTAATGCAAGGCGATTTGCAGTTTCACTTTCATCATACTTGCTCATATTTGAGAAACATGTCTCATCTTCATCTTCATTAACCGACACGATGCCACTAGACAAGAGCTTATTCAGAAACATGATGCATTTATTCCAGAAAAAAGATCTTGCATTAAATTGTTTCTCCTCCAATTCACTGCCAACAGCAAAATCCTGACGACACGCCAACCATTCCACAAACACCATAATCCCAGGTAGCAAATAGCTTAATGAGGGATCAGTTAAATGGTTGCACCGCTCAAGAATGCTGCCCACAAATTCAAATGTAGCAGTAAAAGCATTTTGAAGCAGGACAGAGCGTTGTAGAATGTCAGCATAGGATTGGTTTTCACCATCCCTGCTCACATTATGTACAGTGAATATTAGGACCGCAATCATTCTAACAATTGCAAGCCTACATTCAGCTGCATCTGACCCAAAGTTGAGCTCGTCATCAGCCCCACTGGAAAGAAGTTCTAATAAATCACTTTTAACCATAGAGAACGCTTCAGGAAAGATTTCGAGGCTGGATGCATAAAAAAGGAAAAAGTGTCAGTAATTGTCTTCTGCAACTACAATCTTTTAATACTCTTATCAAATTCACAACCAACCTCGTGCGCGTGAAGAGAATGCCATTCAACCTAACAAATTTTGTAATAAAAGCTTTGAAGAGTTCAGACTTATTTGGAGGTCTTTCCTTCATTGCACTAGCTACTGGCTTATTTTCCTTCAAAGCAGGCCTTGGCTCCCCTTTGCCTTTTCCCTTTCCAGGCAACCTTGCAGGTGACATCTTCACAGAAGGAGCTTTACCATCACCAAGTATCTGGGAGTAATTCTGACGATTCTGAAAAATAAATGAAAGAGCATTAAGAGAGAAAACTATAGGGGTTCTATATGTATCTTCACCAATTCTGAAACCTCTTTATATATAACTGTTGTTCAACACTTCCAGAACCACAAGACTTTTAAATATGAGCAGTGACAGAAGGAAGTTCTGACTTCTAGGTTATTTTATAAACTTAAGGTTCTACAGGACTAGTTGGGGCAGGTCAAGCTTACTCAAGATGCAAGAAATTGAAATTGTGCTGTCACAGTAGTCTAGAAACTGTCTTTACCTTCTCAAACGCAATGATTAAGTTGTCTCTTGCAGTTACAAATGGGATATCCACTGCTAGACTTCGAAAATAGCGATATATCGACAGCAGTTCATCATTTGAATATCCAGCAAGTATGGCAAGCTAAAATTTGCAAAGTAAAACATTCAATTAAGGCGACCAAGAGATTCAACCAAGTCAAGCATGATAGGTAATAGGAAGTAATTAAGAAAATGATAATACTGATATATCAGTGCACCTGATGATGTGGATTACCACTTGAAGGCCATATCGAGGAAGCTTGCGAATAATAGCTTGAAGCAGCTGCAAAATCGCGGGCTTTAGAATCCCCTTCTCCATATAAGCTTTTGTAACGAGCAAGATCACCCAAATAGATCAGACAGCGATGACATGACATCAAGCCTTTTTTCCCCTCGGGAGATTTATTTCCATCTTTTGACATTGGGATCTGATTTTCTGGATCATCAGTAGAATATCCCAATGGGAGTCCATACTTGGATCTTATCTTCAACATCAAATCATGATAAAATCCAGTAGCCTCGGAGAGGAAGGTCTTAAACTGAGAACGGATCTTTGTAAGCCGATCAGGTACAGCACGAAGTGTCCCTTTACCATTTTGGGGTGCAGGTGATCCTGCCGAAGCCGCTGCAGCAAAGAGGGCCCTTAGCTCCTCAATCCTCCTATAATGCAATTGCCATAGAGCATATTCTATATCATGTTGTTCAGAAAAAGCATGGTCTTCAAGGAGAATTGCTTCATAATTTTCACGCATATTCTGCCATGTGTTAGGATCTGAAGGGATTCTGGCCTGCGCTGCTTTCCTTCGCTTGTTCTCCAACTCAACATTCTACAACAGGACAAAGAAGTCAAGTCAGACTAGACAAAATACACCATTAACTCTTTAGACAGACGGAGAAATAAAGATGCGATACTTTTTAGGGGTGTCAATGCCATAACTTTTGAAACTGGAATATAAGATCAGAAGATTTTAAATTTTCCCAAATGTCCCATGATGATCCAAATCAAAACTGATGTGTCAAAATTAAATATGATGTGGCAGCACAAGCACATAATTCTTGAAAAATCATACTTATTTGATTGTGACAGATTACCTTCGGTTTTGACCGTTGTGAGACAACTGTGAAAATTTGAAAAGTTATGATTTTTATATTCCAGTTTCAAAAGAAGTGAATGTAAAGTTGTGATTCAAATGGTAATTATTCCAACTTTTTATGATGGCATGGCAAACACGAGAATCAAAGGAAGTTGTAGGAGATATATACCTTGTTGAAAAGTTGTTGAACACGCTCTCTAGAAGGATTTTCTTTGTCGTTATCCATCAGCAAGGTCATCTTCCATCAAATGAATGGTTGCAAAAGTCAATTCCACACGATAGAGACACAGTAAAAATACAAAACATCTTCATAAGAAACTGACAATGGAATAAAATAGTTATCAGAAATAAAGGGTAAACAGACAACAAAGTTCATCATTATGTGCACCAAATTTTATTAGAGTAATTTTGAAAATAAAGATGCAAAAGAGCATACCAGCCACAACAAAACACATGCACATATTATACATCCGATGTCTACTATCCTGAATACACCTTATTCTTACAAAGCGGCACTAAAAGATGCCCTCTTTCAAGCAATGAAATCTAACATTTCAATTTTCAACTGCATATTATCATCAATGTAATATATTTCAGTGTTCAGCACACGCCCTAAAAGTGCATAACCAACAATATCATACTACTAATATTTTGCATGAGGTCTAATTGCCTACCCTTTTCATCTATATGGGACTATGGGAGTTCCCCAGGTATAAAAAAAGTATAAATAAATAAAAAATAAGTCAAAGCAAGTCTTCATCATAATCAAATAAAGGATAGAATGTCAATGCTCATAAAAGTTGCTCGGATGAATGTTTATAATTCAGTTCCGGAGAGGATAGTAAAAAAACATGCAAGTCAAAACCTTCATTCTTATTTTGTAGATACATACAATAGGACTACAAATATAAATGAACATGAGCAACAATTGGACATGAGCTAAAACATGACAAGGCAATTGTTGATAAATGAACTAGATCCGAAACCCTAAAATCATCCATATTGACCGGCATGTGGAAACAACTTCGCAGATTTTAGGTTAAACGAGGTTAAATAACTATAAAAACATCAGATATTAACCACCAAGTCCATCAAACATGCAAAAACTTAAATTAAACCGACTCAATACATCAATCAAACAACAAGAATTATCATAAAAAAATCTATAAGTGCACAGCAACCATAATCTCCCAATAAGAAACCAAAAGAAACTCACCACCAGCAAAACAAATGCACCAGATCGGCAAAAATCCACAGATAAAAACTGAGAAAGATTACCCCAATTCAAATTTCATATCCATTCACACGCTAGCCGAATCTAGGGTTTGTAATTGCGGGCTCTGATTTTGGTGGGTTTTCCTTATCCTCGAAATTCATTAATAATCTAAAGGATTTTCTGATGCCATAGAATTGTAGGAAGTAGAAAAAGTGATGAATTGGTTGAGAGGGAGGGAGAAGGTGAGGGGAGGGAGGCGACGGGATGAATTGACGATGACTTTTTTATTTTTGATTTTCTATTTTTGAATTATGTATTTATATTGGGAAAATCATGAAAATCAACCAAGTTCACTCTATACGCCGCCGTCACTGTGTGTAACTCACCTCCTCAAAAAAATTTGTTTTTTCCTTCTTATTATAGGGTAAAAAAATATAAATCAAATTGGATATCACTTTTAGTAGTATACAAAATTAATTCAAGGGACGTTAAAATGATAAAAAAAAATTATTACGTATTAATTTATAGTCTATTGGTGTAAATTTATAATTATTCATAGCTAATCAGATATGAATTGCGTGAATATTTTGTCCTCTTATATGAAATGTATATTTTCCTTTATTAATTTTTTTTCATATAGTAGTGCGCTTATATTTAATACTCCGTATTAATTTTTAGTGTAATATTACAAATAACCAAAATAAAATTAAGCAATATATAAGCCGATAATCATGACAACGATTAGAAAGTATAAGTGTGTGAGGTTAAAAGAGTGAAGTTGTGTGGATCATTGCACTTGGCAAGGAGTTTTTTTGTTTTGCGTTGCAGTTTTCAGTGCTCACGGACACGATTTCATACTTCTCTCACTTTCTCTTTTTAGCAACTAAGTATATTGTTTAAAATCTCTTTTTACACTGATACGAGATTTTGTTATAGGTATTTTTATTTCAAGTTGAACTTTGGACGAGTTAGACTTTTTCTTGATCAGGCAGGACTAGTCTGATATCAAACTGGCCCAAATTTAAACCCAAATATACTACTCCCTCGTCCCAAGGTAGTTGAGTATTTCTTTTGGGCATGATATTTAAGAAATTGAAGTGTTAAAAGTTAAAGTAGAGAAAGTAAAATATAATAGAGAGTAAAGTTAGAGTGAGAAAAAAGTGTTTGCCAAAAAATTAAATAACTCAACTACTTTAGGGCACTCAATAAAGGAATATGACTCAACTATCTTGATACATAGACGTGGTGTTCGGTTGTCAAGATAAAATAATACCAAGGTATAATGTAGGATTGAGTTGTGAGATTATTTTAGTCATAGGGGGTTCTATGACTAATTATCATATGATCATCCATCTAGGATTGAGTTGAGAGATTGAATCTCATGAACCTAAATACTCTATAAATTTAATTCCGGATACAATCTTGCAAACCGAACATCCCCGGATAATACTAAGTTAGTCATTTTTTAGTTTTAGTGCAGATATAGGTAAGTTAAATTTGGCTGCAGTCAGCCACCCACTTTCATATTACGTTAAATTTGGCTGCAGTGAGCCACCCACTTTCATACTACGTTGAATGATACAGTCGGCATATTTGATATGAAAGACAAAAATATAATGGTCAATTGTTTGTGCAGAATTGGATGATTAACTTCATAAGTTTAAGCCTCTTTAAATAGTTTTAACTATAAAAGGTGGATCACCAATTCTTAACACAATATTTCATAATCCCTAAATACACTTAGCAGTAGCTTATTTAGAATGATATATTAGGTGGTTGTCCATAATGTTAGTGAATTTTAGTGAGAAATTTTGTGTCCATGTCCAACTCCAACCCAAAGAACAAGCTGCAGCAACACCATTCGTGGAACCATAAGAATCAAGATATGTAAATAAAAGAGGCGCAATGAATTATCAATAAGACCAATAACACACCATGAACTGACATCAACAGACATTTAGTATCATTACAATGTACTCCGCTTGACAATCACCTAAGAATGTAATGTCTTCATTCCGTAATAAAAACCACTGACCATTTGAAATACCTTACTGCGTTTATCATCGCATTCTTATTTAAACTACCAACCATGAAAAACTTCAATTATCAAAGAAAAATCTCTACGAACCGTCAAATTCCACTTCAGAGCTTTTGTTGATATACTGACGATCGCAAAGACTTGTATTATAAAAATTTAGCTTTTCAAACTTTCATCATGGCAGACACCACACGGAACGCTTCAGATGAAAGAACTTCACCAGCCACAAAGGTATAGGATTTGCTACAACTTCTGCAAATTCCCATCCAGATATGACCACCACCACCCACCACAATCCAAATATCCCTGAAGGCTTATCCAACTGATCCGACCTGAGAATGCATTCAAGCTTATAAGATTTCCACGCACATTAGTTACTGAATTATAAGCTCCATTCAAACCATCTTCCAAGCTCGACACAAGCTGCACGAAAAAAGAAAAAAGAAAAAAGGTTATTCCACGTAGCCTCAAAAGGAGAATGGGGGTGAGGGGGAGAGAGAGACCTCTTTGAAAGCAGGAGCCTGCAACACTTCAGACCAACAATGTTCCATTAAAACTTAATAACATTGCCCATTTCCCAACAGCGACGGACGAAATATAGAACCCAACCACGAACATTTGGTGCTGCAGCAATTTGGCGACCACCATAATGTGTTAGAAACCAAACTTGGTAAAATACTAAAGTGAAACCATTATGCCAAAGTTTACTTTGGTAATACTGACAATTTTTAATAATGAAATAATCAAGGACCGCATATAGGTATATATATAGATAAACATGCATGCCACAAGGAATATAGACATTACCTTTGCCATCTATGCTTCCTTAATCATCTCACACAAAGAAACGACCTTCCCAAAGTGACTGTCCTTGATACTGCTGCTGAGGCAAGCCAAGCTGTTCGTTTCCGTTCTGAAATTCTTTCTGCTGCTCCTCATAGTGCAGCATATGTTCTGAAAAGGGATGGTCCTGCCAGCCTTTCTGATTATTACTCTGGACTTGTATCGGCACCTGCTTCCCAGGGAAAGGGAAAGTAGCAGTTCCCATTAAGCCATTGATATTGCTCACAGAAGGGAATGCAGGGACGACCTGATTCCCAGGATTGCTGAACCCACCACCTAGATTGGATGAAGACATCTGATAGCCATCTAGCCAGCTGTAATCATCTGTTTGAGGAAGCGAAGTTCCATTCTGGGGGATGTTATTGAACAATGCTTCATCCACAACCTTGGCAGGAACAGAGCCAAAACCAGGTGGCGGACCAATGTGCCTAACAGGTCGACTCACTGGATTTTTTTTTGAGCCAGGTGGCATGACCAATGATGGTTTGATGCTCAGGCCATCAACGAATGACCCAGAAGGTATGATGGAGTCAAACTTAGACGGTATACGAGCTTGTGAATTCATAATAGGATAGTTATGGCTAGGACCAGCATTCATAAATTGGGGGTAAGGCAAGGAAACAGAAGCATGTTGATAAACTTCGAACTTATCTTGCAGATCAGACCTCACTCCATTTTCCATCAAGTTCATCTGGGCCAAACCATTTGCTATAGAAGAGTGATTTGCTGAACACATTGATGTGCTGGGTTGGATGGGTTGCGGATACTGAGTAGTGCCATTAGCAACATTGTTAAATCCAGGTGCAGAAGATTTCAAGCCTGCAGTCAATGCACTCGGCAAGAGAAACCCATCCTGCACAGCAGAGGGGGATCCCTTTTCATTCCCAAAATCAACCTTGCTAGCCTCACCAACAGAAGCAGAAATCGCTGGAGAAGTCAATTTCAGAGAGAACTCATCCATATGCCTTTCAGTAGTTGGAGGCTTAAATACAATCACCTCGTCGTCTTCATCATCAGCTTCCACACCGACCTCTATCTTTGGCAGAGCAGCTAGAGCCATTCGGCCTACCGATGAAATATCTAGCGAGTTATCATTCACATTAGGCTCCAAATGACTGGGAAGCGAATGATCATCAGAAACCTGAGCTTCAGCACCAAAGACAAACTTTTTCATCCGGTCGTCAAAATATACTCCATCAGGGCCAACTCGAACAACATTAGCAATAGCCTTTCCAGCTGCGATGATCCTCTTTACACGTGCAATCCGCTCTTTGCTGCCTCCATCACCTCCAAATAAGTGCTTCCTCGAAAAATCAAGGATGAGCTGGGCAGGAAGCAGAGGATGGAATCCTCTCAACTCAAAATCTTCAGGTAATGCAAGGCGATTAGCGGTTTCACTTTCATCATACTTGCTCATATTTGAGAAACATGTCTCATCTTCATCTTCAGTAATCGACACGAGGCCACTAGACAAGAGCTTATTCAGAAAAATGATGCATTTATTCCAGAAAAAGGATCTTGATTTAACTTGTTTCTCCTCCAATTCACTGCCAACAGCAAAATCCTGGCGACACGCCAACCATTCCACAAACACCATAATCCCAGGTAGCAAATAGCTTGATGAGGGATCAGTTAAATGGTTGCACCGCTCAAGAATGCTGCCCACAAATTCAAATGAAGCAGTAAAAGCATTTTGAAGCAGGACAGAGCGTTGTAGAATATCAGCATAGGACTGGTTTTCACCTTCCCTGCTCACATTATGTACAGTAAATATCAGGACAGCAATCATTCTAATGATTGCAAGCCTACATTCAGCTGCATCTGAACCAAAGTTAAGCTCGTCATCTGGCCCACTGGAAAGAAGTTCCAGTAAATCACTTTTAACCATAGAGAACGCTTCAGGAAAGATTTCAAGACTGGAATCATAAAAAAGGAACAAGTGTCAATAATTGTACATTCTGCAGCTACAATTTATCAAATTCACAACAAACCTTGTGCGCGTGAAGAGAATGCCATTCAACCTAACAAATTTCGTAATAAAAGCTTTGAAGAGTGCAGACTTATTTGGAGCTCTTTCCTTCAATGCACTAGCTACCGTCTTATTCTCCTTCAAAGCAGGCCTTGGCTCCCCTTTGCCTTTTCCCTTTCCTGGCAACCTTGCAGGTGACATCTTCACAGAAGGAGCTTTACCATCACCAAGTATTTGGGAGTAATTCTGACGATTCTGTAAAATTTAAAAAAAAAAATTAAAGAGAGAATTGTAGGGACTCTGTTTGTATCTTTGCATTTTCTTTAAACACTTTCAAAAAAACTGTTGTTTGACTCTTCCAGAATCACAATACATTTCGACTTGCAGGTTATATGCTCAGCTTAAAATACAATGGAACTAGTTGCCAGGTCAAGCTGACTCAAGATGCAAGTAATTGAAACTATACAGACACAGTAGTCTGGACTCTGACTTTACCTTCTCAAACGCAATGATTAAGTTGTCTCTTGCAGTTACAAATGGGATATCCACTGCTAGACTTCGAAAATAGCGATATATCGACAGCAGCTCATCATTTGAATATCCAGCCAGTATGGCAAGCTAAAATTGCAAAAGGAATGTATTGAATTAAGGCGAACGATAGATTCAACCAAGTAAAACATGCTACGAAATAGGAAGTAATAAAATAATAATAATAATAATATATAATTGCACCTGATGATGTGGATTACCACTTGAAGGCCACATTGAGGAAGCTTGCAAATAATAACTTGATGCAGCTGCAAAATCGCGGGCTTTAGAATCCCCTTCGCCATATAAGCTTTTGTAACGAGCAAGATCACCCAAATAGATCAGACAGCGATGACATGACATCAAGCCTTTTTTCCCCTCGGGAGATTTATTTCCATCTTTTGACATTGGGATCTGATTTTCTGGATCATCAGAAGAATATCCCAATGGGAGTCCATACTTAGATCTTATCTTCAACATCAAATCATGATAAAATCCAGTAGCCTCAGAGAGGAAGGTCTTAAACTGAGAACGGATCTTTGTAAGTCGATCAGGTACAGCACGAAGTGTCCCTTTACCATTTTGGGGTTCAGGTGATCCTGCCGAAGCCGCTGCAGCAAAGAGGGCCCTTAGCTCCTCAATCCTCCTATAATGCAATTGCCATAGAGCATATTCTATATCATGTTGTTCAGAAAAAGCATGGTCTTCAAGGAGAATTGCTTCATAATTTTCACGCATATTCTGCCATGTGTTAGGATCTGAAGGGATTCTGGCCTGCGCTGCTTTCCTTCGCTTGTTCTCCAACTCAACATTCTACAACAGGACAAAGAAGTCAAGTCATACGATAGAATATACACCTAACTTTTTTAGGCATAAAACAAATAAAGATAATACTTCATAGGGGTTGAAAAGTTATAGGAGATATATACCTTGTTGAAAAGTTTTTGAACACGCTCTCTAGTAGGATTTTCTTTGCCGTTATCCATCAGCAAGGTCATTTTCAATCGAATAAATGGTTGCAAAAGTCAATTCCACATGATAGAGACGCAGTAAAAATGCACAACATCTTCACAAGAAACTGACAATGGAATAAAATAGTAATCAAGAACAAGGGTTAACAAAAAAACAAAGTTCATTATTAAGTGCACCAAATTTTATTAGAGTAGTTTTGAAAAATAAAGATGCAAAAAAGGCATAACAGCCAGGGCGAAACACATGCAAATATTATACTTCAGATGTCTGCTATCGTGAATACACCTTATTCATACAAAGCAGCAGCTAAAAGAAGTCTTCTTTCAAGCAAAAAAATCTAAGATTTTAATTTTTGAGTGCCCATTACCATAATACCATCTAAGCATACATTTCAGTGTTCAGCACACACTCTAAAAGTGAATAACCAACAAGAAATCATAATATTTGTCCATGAGGTTTAATTGCCTACCCTTTTCATTTACATGAGAGTTCGCCAAAGACAAAAAAGTAAAAATAAATTAAAAAATAAAACAAAGCAAATCTTCAACATAATCCAATTAAGGATATAATGTCAGTGCTCATAAAAGTTGCTCGGTTGAAAGTTTATACTTCACTTCTGGAGAGGATTAAATGTTTCAAACAAAAACAAGCAAGTCAAAACCTCCATTCTTATTTTACTCAAACTTAAGATAGGACTACAATTGGACATGAGCTGAAACATGACAAAGCAATTGATGGACAAATAAACCAAATGCCAAACCCTAAAATCATGAATCATCTATGTTAACCGGCATGTGGAAACAACTTCGTAGATTTTGGTTAAATGAGGTTAAATAACTAAAAAATCATCAGATATTAACCACCAAGTCATCAAACATACAAAACCCTAAATTAGACCGACACAATACGTCAATCAAACAACAATAATAACCATCATAAAACTAAAGTGCACAGCAACCATAATCTCCCAATAAGAAACTCGCCCCCAACAAAACAACTGCACAAGATCTGCAAAGATTACCAGCAAAAAAACTGCCAATGATTACCCCAATCAAAGTTCACATACATTCACGCGCTCGCCGAATCTAGGGTTTCTAATTTGCGGGCTTCGATTTTGGGGGGGTTTTCTGTATCCTTGAAATTCACTAATAATAGAAAGGATTTTCTGATGCCATAGAATTATGGGAAGTAGAAAAAGTGATGAATTGGTTGAAAGAGAGGGAGGAGAAGAGGGCAGGGGATGACGATGACCTTTTGATTTTTTATTTTTCTAGTTTTAAAATATTTTTATTTTGGGCAAAACATTAAAATCAACGAAGTTTTTTTATAGGTGTGTCTATGCCGCCGTGACTGTTACTCACCTCCTCAAAAATAAAATTGTTTTTTTCTTCTTATTTTAGGTGAATATAAAATCAAATTGTCTTTATGTATAGAAAATTAAATCAAGGGGCATTTCAGATGATTAATTTGTAATTACTAATTTATAATTGATTTTTATTGGTGATAATTTCATATCTGTAAGCAATATATTGTGAGATTATGTAGTACTTTTAGTGTAATATTACAAAAACAAAATCGACTTAAAAAATGCTTAAGCACAAGAGTCAGAGGGCCAGAGAAGCCCAATGCAGCATGGGCTTATTGTTATGTTTAAGTAGATTAAATAATTTATTAGCCCAAATAAGCGATGTCGTTTCCTAGCCCAAATAAGTGTTGTCGATGATTTATCATCCTTATTTATAATTTATTGTAAAACTAATGGTATGCCAAAGAATATGATTGTATTCAATTCATGCCTTGTTTATTATACTCATAAAAGAATACTATTTGAAAAGAAAAATAACAAAATACACTGGAACAAAATTGTATGGTAGTCGTTGTCATAGTTGTGAAATAACTAAAACAAAAAAGAAGTGTAAGGATATTGTTGTACTAATATATATCGTGTTGGATCTTAATTAGTTCTTTTTTAATCACATGGCTTAATCTAATAAAATATAAATTATAAATATATGTCATGCACTGTTAGTAAACTTCGAGCTTAAAATCTTTTAACTGGATCAACTTCAAGAGTTAGCATATTATGTGTTTTTGGATAGGGCACTATCTCAAGGGAGATGATATTTTTTTATGAACGATAAAAGATAATAAGACCTCAATAAGATAGGGCGATATGGTTTAATTCAACATTTGATAATCCTAACGTTTTGGAGGAAGAAAAATGGTCAGACAATAAAATGTTAATTAAGTTGTAAATTACATAATGTTCAATTCATTTACACTAGCTAGTTATGTACTAGTAGTTGATATCTTAAGACAACTTCATAAAAGAATTGACAAAGCATGATTAGTTAAATTTTCCAATGTCAAATTAGAATATTAATTAGGTGATATTATGACGAAGTTGTAACTTCGAGGAATTTTGCAGGCGTACTGAGCAAGTTAAGTTGTTACCTAAACTGGGAAGTGTTGGAAAAACTAAAGAAAATTCGGAGGCAACCAAGACAATTAGGTCCGTCTGTTTGTCATTAACTTAATATTGTTGGAATTATGATTAATATTACGATACTAAGAAATAAGATAAACGAAAAGAATGATTATAATTTGTATGCATATATAAAAAAAATTGAAATTTGAAAAACAGTTTAATTCAATTACCTACTTAACGTAACAAAAATCGGAACCCCGCATATTATCAGCAAAATTCCGTGAAAGTACCTCATGGGAGCTCTTATCCGCCATTTGTACCCGAAAAAAAATTCCAATGAAGGGAAAGACGCATCGCCGTCTCGCGTCTTTTAAGAAACACACATGAGTCTCATGCGTGTTTGCCTTCTCCATTTTCATACCACACGCATGAGCCGTTTGCAATTTGTCCGAAGTCTGTTCACTTCTCTCTACATCAACAATCACGCAAATTTTCTCAAAAACAATTCATCAAACATCTTATCCACTATTCGAATTCGGTTCTAATGAGCCCTCTCTCGTCGACTCGATTTCGATTGGTAACCGATAGAAGTTACAATGAAAGAGAGGAAGACATATAGTTGCTGCCTCTTGGAATGGATTGAACTTTGAGCCCTCCTCTTCGCAATTGGGTAATTTATCTTTATCAATAGCTGCTGAATTTATCTTTTACTCAGGTTAGTATGCATCTTTTGGTGATTGTGTGTGTGTGTGGAGAAGGCAAACACGCATGAGACTCATGCGTGTTTCTTAAAAGACGCGAGACGGTGATGCGTCTTTGTTTATACACGCGAGAGAGAGACGCGTGTTTCATTTAAACACACGAGAGGCGCTCGCGTCTTTCCCTTCATTGGAATTTTTTTTTTTGCGGGTACAAATGGCGGATAAGAACTCTCATGACGTACATTCGTGGAATTTAGCCGCAGATTATCGCCCTGATATTGCTTTTCAGGTCTGACCATTTTTCTCAAAAATATTACTAATAAAATAAAAGATCTTGCTTTATTGTTGTTTATGTTTTGCTATACAATTTTGCTGTATTTTAGGATACTAATCTGTATTTTTGCCTTTGAAGATTAGAGAATCACATAAAAATACAATCTAGGAGCTGATAATGCTACTCTCTCTTCACCTTGTGTTCTCTAACATACTCAACATATTGTCAATTTAGGCAATCCAAACAATTTTAGATAGTCGTGTGAACAACACTGGGAGGCTTAAAGCTCTATATGTAAGCACACAGCAAGGTGATCTTATAGAGATCAAGCCCCACGTGCGTATGCCAAGAACATACAAGAGCTTCGCGGGTCAGTACAACACTTTGAACCACCACATTTTGCTGATAAATGTGTTGTTGTTGATACACAACACTTGTGATCTTTCTTACAGCACAATTGCTGCACAAGCACCACATTAATGCAACTGGCAGCAGTGAAAGACTGTTACAAAAAATCAAGAACCCTATGACCAAGTATTTACCCACAAACAGTCGTAAAATAGGTGAAGTGGATTTTCTATGCTGATTTGTGTCTTTAGTTTTTGTATTTGGTACTGAATTAACTCCAACTGGTTTCATTGGACTACAACAGGCTTATCACATAGTTCGGAAAAATTGGTCGATATGCACAACTGCATTGCTAATATCAACGAAGAGATGGATATAGTTTTTGTGGTACACTATCAGGCTTCATCACAAATTTTTCTTCCTTGTTTCGTTTAACTTTCTTTATTAGTGATGTTTGTTCATTAACATCCTTCTATGGTGCATTGACAGCTAGGAGCAATGGCCTATGGGAAAATTGATAGAGATTATGTTGAAGATTATGTTTCAAGTAAGTGACATACAATCCATGCAATGTGCAAGTTAACTCAACATCTTTTGCAGTTCTTTCTTGCATTTTCTGTTCCTTACATTTGTAAGGAAAGAGGTATAAAAGTTGTCACTCATCTCATACCTGAGGGGAACATAAAGCTTTAAATTGTTTAGGGTCCATTTAGAATGATGAACAACAGGCCCTATGTTTACAAAAGCCAAACAATAAGACACTTGTGTTGAATTGGAAGTTAGGAACAGAAGACAAAATTTTCAGGCTGGGCAGGACATATTATCATTGTCATAGCGCCTTTGCTTTATTTTCTACAAAATTGATTGATGAATTTAATTACGTACACCTGAAAGGAAAATAGGAAGGCAGAGAAGGATATGCCATGTGATTGATATCTCTAAGTGGAAGGAATATGCTCAAACTAGTCACTAAAACTGATCTACTACTCAAAGTGAACACTAGACACAGGGGAATGTTAGTTATTCAAGCCATATTACTTAATTGGCCAAAGATTATCTAGTTCTCTATTTTGGTATGTGTGTGTATTCTGATAATCTTGGTTTCTGCTTGCAGTCTCCGAATGCAATTTGAGTGCTGCGTACGCAATTTCGATGATTACAAATGCCGTAGAAAGGAAGTTCAAGATCATGTAGTGAAAGCCCCTATGCCGTAGCTCGGTTTCATACACCTTGGTTTGGTTATGCAAGTTTTACATCTGAGGTTAATCTTTTACTGAAATTTTGCACATTTGTTTGTTAGCCATTCTGCTCTGGCGTTTTGGTAACCAGGTTTTGGTACTTTATATTTATAGTGATAGTGATTAGATCTACTAGTACTACATAATTCACTACACATGTAAAGTATGAACCTTACTCAACTCAGACACCATTAATCATTTTTTTTAAAAGTGAAAAAGTGATCGACAAACAATGCAGAATTTTTTCAGTGAGTGAGAAAGTACATGTCCGAAGATCTTTGGATCCAAATGTCCAAAGTTTTGCATGTTTGAACTGAAGTTCTTAACAACATAAATTTTTAAGTCCAGAGAAGCAATTCTGCATTTGTAGGTTTTCCCATCCCAGTGACAGATTTTTTGTTAAGGACCTAAATCCCTAACGATCCGATAAAACGGACAATAACGAGATAAAGATAATCCGGCGCCCGTGAGGGTCGGCGGAGATAAAGATCTGGGCGGCTGTGCGCGGGTTCCAACCCGTCTGGCAACGGCTACAGATCAGATATACGTTCCGGCTGTGCGCGGGACCTTCCGTCGGGCAGCAGGTAGCGTAGGGAATTACGGATTCAAAGCATAACTCGAGGCATTTGGCCAAAATAATATATTCATTGATTCATTGTTGGATGCTTAAATATGATAACAAGCTCTCCTATTTATAATAGTAGAATACTACCCTAACTTATTGAATAAGAAAAATAAGATATGGAAAAGATTTGGTGAAATAAAAGATAACTAAATAATTGTGATTTCCTAAGATATGGGATCGTATCAACTCCCCCACGGTTGAAATCCGCCTTGTCCTCAAGGTGGAAACTACGAAGCAACGACGATAGCCGTAAGCAAAAGCTTTGGTGAGGCGTCTCCTCCCGGATCAAACACATACTGAATAGTTGAATGTATCCCTCGATCACTTCCATAAAAAATCAACCAAGGAGACCTAATGTGGCCGCCAAAATCCGTGCCAAAATGAAAAACCTGTTCACACCTCCAACAATGCTCAAACATGGCGTGTCATTGCACGGAGGGATCAACCTTGCATCGGTGTCGAGCGATGTTGATCGATGATTCATACTTGGAACATCACCGACATTCAAATCCACATAGACACAAGCAAGTGCATGCGAACCGGAGTTGGCGTTTAATTTAAGCTCATCCTCACACAACCTTCGCTTCTCCTCCATTTCCTCTTGATTGTCCTGTTTTTTCATATCAAATCCAGCTAGGATGTCATTAACAAGGCTCTGATTCTCCATGCTCTCTCTCTCGCTCGGCTTCTCCATCAACACACTAAAATCTTTCTCTTTCCGCTCTAAACTAGATCGAAGGGCGTCGACTTTATTTTCTTTCTCTAGCAAAGTCTCTGTATCTTCTCTCATCTCCAATTCCTTATGTGTTGGAACACTAAGATCATCAATCTTCTCATCATATGCCCCGACGAGCACTTGCCGCGGCGTATTGCCGGTCTTGACGATCTCTTCTAGGGACTCGTCGATTGGAACATCAACATCAGGATTAACGTCCCCATTGTGAACGGTGCTGTTGGGAACATCCTCAACTAGATTTTCGTCATCTATATTTTCCTCAAACGCTGCATTCAACTCAGCGAGTAGGGAGGTATTCTTCAATCTATAAATACGCAACTTCTCGTTGTAATCACTTACTGCAGCTAGGTAGGCTGGGTAAGGAGAACAAACCTTGAGGCTGGGAATATTGGGCAGACCATGTTGCTTCCCCGAATCAATAAACCTGCTGGACTGTTGAGGCGAGTGCGTGGCAACGGCAGACAGCGGAGCTGTGCGGTGACTCAGCGGTCTGTCATACTTCGTAGGCTGCAAGGTCTGCGGGCAGCGATAGTCGGGCGGATCCCAACGACTAGGCGGATCCAGTGGTGGCTGATCATAATCCGAATATCCTCGCGATGGTTCCCAACAAGAGGGTTGCCATGACTGTGGTGGGTCGTAACAAGTGGCTGGCCGACTAAACTGTTGATCATACCCGCCTATTTGTTGACGATGTTGTTGATATCTTGGTGGGTCCCAACATGAACCCTTGTGATTTCTCCCATCGCGACGATATTGATCTCTCTGTGGGTTGTCACGCGTGCCAAAATTAGGGTTTCTGGGGCGAGGCCCCCTCTCCCAATTACGTCTCCGTCGTGCCCCATCACCATCAGAATCGTCGTCGTCATACCCTGTTCGCTGATCATACCTGCGGTAGGGGTTTGGTTCAAGATTATCGAACCGGCGATCCATTTCATCCCTCCAAGAATCCCATCTGTCGAGTCTATCTATCAAGCGATCCAATTTATAACCCACGGAATCATCGTGGTTCGCATCCTCCGTTGGGCGACCCTCACGGTCCCCCTCGTCGGTCTGCTGTCGGTTGAAACCGACGTTGTCTCGGCGGCCAATTGCGTTATCACGGCGCGACGAGCCATTCAGAAAGTAGTCGGGTCGGTTTGTGCCCCAACCTTGCCTACCGTTGTTGTTGTATCGTCTCATGAGTACTGGATGAAAGCACCAGTTGTTAAGGACCTAAATCCCTAACGATCCGATAAAACGGACAATAACGAGATAAAGATAATTCGGCGCCCGTGAGGGTCGGCGGAGATAAAGATCTGGGCGGCTGTGCGCAGGTTCCAACCCGTCGGGCAACGGCTACAGATCAGATATACGTTCCGGCTGTGCGTGGAGACCTTCCGTCGGGCAGCAGGTAGCGTAGGGAATTACGGATTCAAAGCATAACTCGAGGCATTTGGCCAAAATAATATATTCATTGATTCATTGTTGGATGCTTAAATATGATAACAAGCTCTCCTATTTATAATAGTAGAATACTACCCTAACTTATTGAATAAGAAAACTAAGATATGGAAAAGATTTGGTGAAATAAAAGATAACTGAATAATTGTGATTTCCTAAGATACGAGATCGTATCATTTTTCTTAACTATATATAGAAACAAAAATAAAAAGTAAATGTTGCCTCTCAAATTCATACTAATATTTTAGTGATCATCATTTGAATCACCAATCATTGAACAAAATAAAATTTTCTTGATATGATTTTAAATGTATATATTCTTGATATAAAGCAAAAGATAAGGGATTTGGTAGAACAAACAAATTGCCCTCATGAGGTTGTACAAGGCACAGCATCTTTGCCCCAACATCTCTCCTTAAGGGCAACATTAAATCGGAAGTATTATAATGTCTTCAACAATAAAAAGGTTCCATATTCTCCCTTCCTACATTAAATATTCTAAATATTTATTACGATGGAAAAACACATTTAAAAGTTTAATTAGCTGGGTTGCTATATTGTCTAAATGCTGCAAACCATTTTACAGATTTGCAAATATTCTATTGAGGTTAAAATGATTACTATCCTTTGTCCACTTAATGCCGAGCTAATTAAACAACATACAAACTCAAACTTTGTCATATTTACCTTCGTCCGTCATTAGGAGTCTCATTTCTTAGCGTCACGGGTTTTAAGAAATGTTAAGAAAAGTGAATGGAAAAAAGTTAGTGGAATGAGGGTTCCAATTATATATAGTACTCCCTTCATCCCTCTGTAGTAGAGACGTTTCATTTTCATCACTCGTTTTGAAAAAATGATAATAAATAATTAAAATAGAAAAAATGTAAAATAGATAAAAAAATAATATAGAGAATACTCTTAACTATATTATTTTCCTTTTTACTTTACTTTTTTACACTTTAGCTATTTATTATATTTTTTCAAAACGAGTGCTAACGTCTCTACTATAGAGGGATAAAATGAGTATTAGTTTTAAATGAAATGTGAGTGGAATGAGTTAGTGGTAGGTGAGATCCTATTACCATTAATGGTAAAAATGAACCGGGATTCTTATTCGCGAATGGACTAAAATGGAAATACGGAACTCCTATTCGCGGACGTAATGAATAATTAAATAATCATCATTTGAATAACGTGGCATACTCTCAACTTAATTTGTCATAGATTTCTAGAATGACCTAGTTGGAGGAAAGCCCCCATAATGAAAACATGAGAAGAATAAACAAGCTGGCAGCATTATTTTGTGGGTGGCCCTAAGAAAAGATTGCCATTTTTATTAATGTTTTAGAACAAATAATAATACAAAAATATGTATTTTACCACGCCAAAAGAAAAATAAAATCAACATGCCATTCTTAATTTAATGGAAAGTATCTACAATCTCTTCAAAATTCAAATGCAAAAATTATATATGTATTTTGTACTATTCAAAATTGAGAACACCATCATCTATCAAATTTTTGTGAGAGTAATTTGGATTTGGTGAAATTTGAACACGATTTATAAATAGTCTTCATTGTAACTGTAGAATGTGATCATCATAAATTCTAGACTTGAATGAATAAATATGTGTAGGCATATTCTTGGAAAGAAAATCATGATAAATGGATAGATGTAATATACTATTGGGGAGTGAAGAAATGGACACCTCATGCCCCATTAGGGTAGGGCTTGGCTTGGGGCATATTCTTGAAGGAAAGCCGACCTGACCCACAATACCCGGCAAGAATCATGATTTTGAAAACTCATAACCAAACAAACGAATCCTTCATTTTTAAGATCGAATCCTTTCTTGAAATTCGAGTTTCTTTGGACCATCCACATTTACCTTTTTTTCTCTTTTCAACTCCTCCTTTATGTTTAGGGTTAATTGACTAGAATTTGTTGCCCAAATTTTCAATGAGAGGTTTATTTTAGGGTTTCAATTATCCAAATTATTTTAAATACCTTAAAATTTGCTACCAATTTAATTTATATAGTATCAAACTATTGAAAGTATTTTAAATAGTCACAACTTTGCTCTGTTATTTGGCTTATGGGTCAAAGTAATTTTTGGTGTGATTAGGTTGATATATCAACTTATTGATATAGAATTATTTTTTCTCATATATCACAACTAATATTTCTACTATGAATGTGCATTAATTGAGCTTATTTATTGGCGATTTAGTTAACTATACTATATAATTAATGCGGAGTAATAAAATTTAATCATATATAGTAAGTTAGTAAATAATACTACTATGTACTAATGTTATAACAAAACGAAACATCGAACCTTTCTTATTATAATACTCCATATAGTTGTACCTTCTAGGTCTCATCCTGTCATCCAGGTGTACCACTTACAAATTACTATCAATATTTATTTAATTACTACAATATAATTTGAAGTTAATAGGAAATTAGGAATCACTTACAAAATAGTTGAATGATGGTTGGGCGAATTTTTGATAGTAGTAAATGCAGGTAATGAATATAGATCACGACACAAGGAATTACGTGGTTCGATTTACTGAGGTAAATCTACGTCCACGGGAAGAAAGGAGGGCAAGATTGTATTGCTTGATCTGGTTTTCCAGCTTACAAATACAGACTTGCTATATGATATTTAATGTCTCGAGAGCCCTCTTCTATCTGATCTAAGTTCTATTTATACATTGAACTAAGATCGTGGCTTGCATCACCACTAACTAGGTCGTGGCTTGCATCACCACTAACTAAGTAGTGGATGTCGTGGAGGTCATGAGATCCTGCATGGGTCCACTATCTCTTTGTTTGGTCCGCTATCCTGCATGAGTTGACACCACTAAATAGATCGTGTAGTGGAGGTCGTGGAGGTTCTGCATGAGTCCACTATCTCCCAGTTCGTCGACCTGCTTATTCTTCAGCTGCCCGGAACGCCCGAACTCGGCTTCACGAGGATTTTGTGAATAGATGGCTCAACTTTAGCAACCAGGGACAGTAGAATAGTCCTTTGTAATAGCGTAACGCCTTCTCGTAGGGCAGCGGAGTTGTATGCCGAACAAGTTTTAATAAATGAAATCTTCATTTCGCTTCTATCACTGCGTATTTACAGCTCAGCGAAAAAATTTCATCGTGCTCGTCCTCGGTCTTATGAAGTAAACTTTTTTGACCGGACTCGTCCTCGGTCTTATGAAGTAAGCTCCTTTGACCGGACTCGTCTTTGGTCTTATGAAGTAAACTTCTTTGACCGGACTTGGTCCTCGGTCTTATGAAATAAACTTCTTTGACCGGACTCGTCTTTGGTCTTATGAAGTAAATTTCTTTGACCGGACTCGTCTTTGGTCTTATGAAGTAAATTTCTTTGACCGGACTAAGCTTGTGTCCTAATTTGGCGAGTTTTATCGCTCGGATCGGACTTTCCCTTGTCCTAATTTGGGGATCGGACTTTCCCTTGTCCTAATTCGGCGAGTTTTATCGCGTGGATCGGACTTTCCCTTGTCCTAGTTCGGCGAGTTTTATCGCGTGGATCGGACTTTCCCTTTGTTGCAGTTCGTTTCAGACGAACTGCTTGTTTCTTAAGCTGAATTGTGGTCTTGTATCCTCCTTAGAAGCTTGGACTCACAATCGTTGGCTTATATATGTTCTAAAAAGGGGATCAGCCTTCGAAGAACAAGATACCTCAGTAACATTTGTAAGAGACGACACGCATATAGACAGACAAAACGCACATAGACGAACAAAACGCACATAGTCAAACATAAAAAACAAGTAAAAAACAAAGAAAGCACATACCCCTAGGACCGAACTAGACACAAGACTGACTGACCGGACTGTCTCTTACAAATGGAACTTCTTGAGGTTGGAAATGTACCATGTTCGGGGTACTTGTTCTCCTGACATGTGAGTCAATTTGTAAGACCCTTTGCCGAGGACTTCTGACACCCGATATGGACCTTCCCATGTGGGTTCGAGTTTGCCCAGCTTTTCTGCTCGGCTTACTTCGTTGTTTCTCAAGACGAGATCTCCCACTTGAAATTGCAGCTTTTTCACCCTTTGGTTATAATACCGGGCTACTTGCTCCTTGTACTTGGCTGCTTTTATGCAGGCCAATTCTCTTCTTTCTTCGGCCAGATCTAGTTCGGCTCTCAGTCCGTCATCATTCATTTCTGCTGAGAAATTAAGAGTTCGGGGACTGGGTATGCCGATCTCAACCGGAATCACGGCTTCAGTGCCGTACACCAGACTGTACGGAGTTTCACCGTTGGAGGTTTTGGGTGTAGTTCGGTAGGACCATAGGACTTGAGGGAGATTTTCTACCCATTGTCCTTTGGCTTGTTCTAACCGAGCTTTTAACCCTTTCACCAAGATACGGTTTGTTACCTCCGTTTGTCCGTTTGCTTGTGGGTGGGAGACCGAAGTGAACCGCTGTTGAATATTCAGCTCTTGGCACCAATTCTTGAATGTCTTGTCGGTGAACTGAGTCCCATTATCCGAAATGAGGATGTGGGGTATGCCAAATCGGCACACTATGTTCTTCCAGACGAAATCCAATGCCTTCGAGCTCGTTATCGTAGCTAATGGTTCAGCCTCCACCCACTTCGTGAAGTAATCCACGGCAACGATAAGGAATTTCATTTGCCGAGGAGCTTGTGGTAGTGGTCCTACTATGTCTATGCCCCATTGCATAAAAGGCCAAGGGCTTTGCATAGCACATAGATCGGTCTGCGGCATCCTTGGGATATTTGCATGAATTTGGCACTTCGTACATGTCTTGACGAGCTGCACTGCCTCTTGTACCAAAGTTGGCCAATAATATCCCCATCTCAGAACTTTTTTAGCTAAAGCTCTAGCTCCGATGTGGCTACCGCAAGATCCTTCATGAACTTCTCTAAGGATGTAGTCCGTCTCTTCTGGTCCTACACATCGCAATAACGGTTGAAGGTAGGACTTTCTGTATAGGACTCCTTCATGAAGTTCATACCGAAGTGCTCGGCATGTGATTTTCCGAGCTTCTCTCTTATCCTCGGGCAGTTGTCCTTGATCTAGATACTGTAAGATCGGCGTCATCCAGTTCGGCGAGCTGGTTACTGAATGTACCTCAGCTTCATCAATGCTTCGGTGTAGTAATTCCTCCACCTTTGAGCTCGGATATGAGGCCAACTTACTTAAAGTATCTGCTCGGCTGTTTTCCGCTCTGGGAATGCGGATTATCTGAAAATAAGAGAAACTTCGGCTAATGCTTTGCGCTTTGTCCAAGTATTTTTTCATCCTCTCATCTCGGGCTTCACTTGTACCCAGCATGTGATTCACTATGACTTGTGAATCACAATGGATTTTGAGAGATTTGACAAATAGACTTTGCGCTAATTGAAGTCCGGCAAGGAGGGCTTCGTATTCGGCTTCGTTATTAGTAGTTGGGAATAAGAACCGAAGTGAATAAGTTACCTCGTGTCCGTCGGGAGCGATAAGTAGAATACCAGCTCCACTTCCCGTCTTATTCGAAGCTCCATCTACGAATCCACTCCAGCAGTCCGGCGGTTCTACTTCGGATTCTTGGGGCTGTGTTAGTTCGTCATTGGCAGGATTTTTCTGTTCGGCAATAACAGGGATTGCTTGATCGAACTTTGCTTCTGCAAGAAAATCTGCCAAGGCTTGTCCCTTGATGGCTTTCCGAGGTAGATATTCTATTGAGTGTTCTCCCAACTCTATGGCCCATTTGGCGATTCTGCCTGATGCTTCTGGCTTGGTCAAAACTTGCCGAAGTGGCAGATCGGTTAAGACGCATACCTTGTGAGCATAGAAGTATGGCCGCAGTCTCCTTGCTGCATTTACTAACGCCAGAGCAATTTTTTCCAGAGGTTGATACCTTGTTTCTGGACCTCTTAATGCTCGGCTTGTAAAGTAGATGGGAAGCTGCTTTAGGCCTTCTTCTCGTACAAGCACCGCGCTAATGGTTTGATCTGATGCCGCTAAGTATAAGAATATCACTTCGGCATCTGTTGGAGCAGAGAGAATTGGAAGCTTGGCTAAATAACTTTTGAGCTCGTCAAAAGCCTTTTTCTGCTCGGCTCCCCACTCAAACTTTGGTGCCTTTTTCAACACTTTGAAGAACGGTAGTTGCTTTTCGGCTGCTTGGGAAAGGAATCTATTCAGTGCGGCTAGACATCCAGTTAGCCTTTGCACATCATGTATGGACTTCGGCATCGCCATGTTCTGAACAACTTGAACTTTTGAGGGATTTGCCTTGAGTCCGTCCTTTGAAACCCAACAACCCAGAAACTTTCCCGAATCTACCAAAAAGGTACATTTTTGGGGATTGAGTTTGAGGTTGGCTTTTTTGAGCACGTCGAGGGTGGATTTGAGGTTGTCTTCGTACTCCGAAGTGCTTCTGCTTTTGACGACTATGTCGTCGACATACACTTCAACCTCTTTTCCTATCAAATGCCGAAAAAGCTTATCTACCATCCTTTGATATGTGGCTCCGGCATTCTTTAAACCGAATGGCATCTTTTTATAAGCAAAGATGCCGAAGTCAGTAATGAAAGCCGTTTTTGAAGCATCATTCTCATCCATTAAAACTTGGTGGTAGCCTTTGTATAAATCAAGAAAACAGAAAATTTCGAAGCCGATCAAAGCTTCTACTTTTTTATCTATGTTCGGAAGGGGATAGCAATCTTTAGGACAGTGCTTGTTTAGATCGGTAAAATCTATGCACATCCGCCATCCTCCTTCTTTTTTCTTGATCATCACAGGATTGGCCACCCAAGAAGGATATTTCACCTCGAATAATACATCCGCTTTCAATAATTGGCGGACTTCGTCATGGATGACTTGATTTCTTTCTGCTGCAAAGAGTCTTTGCTTCTGTTTTATTGGCCGGACTGAAGGATCAATATTTAATCGATGAGTGATTACCTCAGGGGGCACTCCGGTCATGTCCAACGGAGACCATGCAAAGACATCTTTGTACTCCTTGAGGAGCTGGATGGTCTTTTCCCGGAGTAGGGGCGTTCCCGCGAAACCGATCTTGACCGTTCTGGATGGATCATCTTCGTATAACTGAACGGTCATTGAGTTCGACTCTGGTATGACTTCGGTCATTTCGCTTGCCTCTGACTCCGGCTGCTGTGATTGCTATGCTTGATGATGCCGATCTGATTGCTCGGCACTTTTAAGCGCAATCTGCAGACACTCTTTTGCTCTCTTTTGATCACCTCGGATGACCGCTATCCCACCTTTAGTGGGAATCTTGATGGTGAGGTGATAAGTAGAGCAAACGGCCCGAACTGCGTTGAGCCAGTCTCTTCCCAAGATGATGTTGTACGGGGACCGAGCTTTTACCACAAAGAACTCGATCATCGTACTGGAGCTTGTAGGCGCTTTTCCCACCGTGATCGGAAGGCTGATAATACCTTCAGGGCGGGTGTCCTCATGGGCGAAACTTTTCAGAGGAAGTGGAGCCGGACTGAGCCGAGCTGGATCCACTTCTAATTTATCGAAACATTCTTTAAAAAGAATGCTGACTGACGCTCCGGTATCCACAAACACTTTGTGGATCAGTTTGTTTGCCACTCCGGCTTGGATGACAATAGCGTCTTGATGAGGAGAGATGGCCGGGACGGGATCTGCATCTGAAAATGTAATCACTTCGTCCTGCTTCAGCCTTTTATGCGTTGGCTCCTCTCGATTGAAGCCTCTGCGCTCTGACTTCAGGGACGATTTAGTCTTCCCGGCAGGGAGAGCATCAATAGTCAGGATTACTCCATCATATTGCAGCTCGTCATCGTCTTCGGGGTCCTGTTGCTTTTTCAGATCCTGAGGAGCGCAGTTTGCACCTCTCTGCTTTTTGTTCTTTTTCGGCTGCTTGCTTTGGTATTTTTTTAACGTTCCTGCTTTCACAAGAGCGTCAATACCTGCAGCCAAATGTCGGCACTCCTCGGTATCGTGACCGTGGTCTTGATGGAAGGAGCAATATTGATCCTGAGGTCGACGCGCGGCCGATTTCGTCATCCGCTTTGGTTTTTTCGAACATATCGGAATGCAGTTCGAAAATTTCCGCTCTCGACTTGTTCAATGGTACGAACTGAGCGGGCGGCTTCTCAGGATTGAGACGTGGCCCCAATCGGTCTTGCACCGGAGTCCTTTGAATCCTTTCAAAAGGAGTTCGGCGAGGATGTCCCTGATCGCCAAAAGGAGTTCGGCGAGGATGTCCCTGATCGCTATGATCGGGCTTCCTCCTGTCTCCTCGGGATGAGCTGTCTAAAGACCGTTTGCGACGGTCTGCCTCATCGGCACGAGAGAACTGGTCCGCAATGTCCCACATCTCTTGAGCTGTTTGCGGACTGCATTCCACGAGCTTTCTGTAGAGAGCTCCGGGCAGGATTCCATTTTGGAATGCCGAAATGACAAGTAGATCATTGAGATCATCTACTTGTAGGCATTCCTGGTGGAATCTCGTCATAAAGTCGCTGATCTTTTCATCGCGACCTTGACGTATAGAAAGCAGCTGAGCCGAAGTGATTCGGGCTTCCGCTTTCTGAAAGAACCTCCTGTGGAAAGCATCCATTAGATCTCGGTAAGATCTAATGCTGCCTTGGGGGAGGCTATCGAACCACCTTCTTGCGTTCCCGATAAGCAGCTCGGGAAACAGCTTGCACATATGGACCTCATTGAGACCCTGGTTCGCCATGTTATACTGATAGCGTCCCAAGAAATCATGAGGATCCACTAACCCGTCATAAGTCATCGACGGAGTTCGGTAGTTCTGTGGCAAGGGAGTTCGGGTGATATCGTCCGAGAACGGAGTCTTCAATGCTCCGTACATGGCGAACCCGACATCTCTTCGGTATGGAGGAGATGGAGTTCTCCTGTGATTCCGGTGCCGAGGAGGAACAGGAACATGTCGGGGTTGAGGATTCTTCTTCCTGGAAGACACAGCACTACTGCGGTAGTGACTTTCATGTCTGGATGAGGAGGGAGAATCCACCGTTTTCGTCTCCGGCTTTTGGCTCTTTTGCAGGAAGATTAAGAACTCTTCCTGCTTCTCGGCCAAAAACAATTTGACAGCCTCGTTCAAATCGGGCTGCTGGGACGACTCGGTGCGATGAGTCTTTGAGCGGCTTGTTCCTTCTCCGTGAGAACTGGAAGTAGATTTCTCCCGAGGCTGTTTTCCAGATCTGCGGGCTGGACTAGCTTCCTCATGATTATCACGAACGGTATTATGGGTGTTACGTGATCTGGTATGCATTTTTTTGGTGGAAGAGGATCAAAAACTCGCTTTATCACAAATTTGGTTCTCTGTTTCCCACAGACGGCGCCAGTGATGGTTGGGCGAATTTTTGATAGTAGTAAATGCAGGTAATGAATATAGATCACGACACAAGGAATTACGTGGTTCGATTTACTGAGGTAAATCTACGTCCACGGGAAGAAAGGAGGGCAAGATTGTATTGCTTGATCTGGTTTTCCAGCTTACAAATACAGACTTGCTATATGATATTTAATGTCTCGAGAGCCCTCTTCTATCTGATCTAAGTTCTATTTATACATTGAACTAAGATCGTGGCTTGCATCACCACTAACTAGGTCGTGGCTTGCATCACCACTAACTAAGTAGTGGATGTCGTGGAGGTCATGAGATCCTGCATGGGTCCACTATCTCTTTGTTTGGTCCGCTATCCTGCATGAGTTGACACCACTAAATAGATCGTGTAGTGGAGGTCGTGGAGGTTCTGCATGAGTCCACTATCTCCCAGTTCGGTCGAATACTGAGACCGAACTTCTGAACTATTGCCGAGCAGCTTTTGCCGATCTGAGAGTAGAGCTTGATTGGTCGGCTTTTACCGAGCTGTAGGCTGGAGCCGAACTCTTTGGTAATGCCGAACTGATACTCTTCCTTGGGCTTTGGGCTGATGGGCCGTCACTGCTATTGGGCTTGTTTAGTACGTACCCCATCACTGAACTATTTAAATCTAAAGTTTAATGCATGTGACAACGTGACGGGTTTTGATGCAATGAATTTGGGCCGTTATGACTACGCATATTACTCGATCGATTATTGTTACAGCATGTCACGCATAATAAATTTTCATGACTAGAAAGACAAAATTCAAAAACAATATTTGAAATATTTAGGAATCGAAAGTATTCTGACGAAAAAAAAATAGAGTATGTGTATGTGTATGCGTGCAGTGCATATATATATAATAAATATGAATTGTTGGAAGCAATCAAATGCAATATTGTACAGTTTTTTGGAGGTTATATGTTGTTGTATTACCGAACCCAAGTTATTTAAACATTTACAAGTTTGGTTGGGAGCTATAATAATGATCATATACAAAGTTTGTTGTACAAAACAAAGGTTTTCCATCATATCGTTAGATTAACTTTAGGGGTGTTCTGTTGGCAAGATTAAATCTCATGATTAAATATGTATCATATTTGGTTCATAAGATTGAACCCTTCAACTTAATCCTAGATGGATAGTGTCATGATAATTAGTCATAGCCTCCCCCTCCAACTAAAATAATCCAACAACTTAATCCTAGATGGATAGTCTCATGATATTAGTCATGGCAACCGAACGCCACCTTAGTTTATAGTTAGAATAAATAAAACAATAATAATTAAGTCAATCATATAAATATAGTAAAAGAAGATTTCATGCACAAAGCATATCTAATAAAGAAAACTCCGATGGAGGAAGGTTCAATGCATCTCATTTGTTGAAATTTGTTTATTACTTTAAGAAATCGGTTCAACAGCTCATCTTAACATTTTATTGTACAACTTAAAAAAATCCTAACAATACGATAAATTCTTTAATTAAGTGCACTACACACGAAAACATGTATGTGCGTGCGTGTGCGTGTGCGTGTGTGCGTGAGAGAGAAGGAGATTAAATGGTTTGCTTTAAGGCCATCCACAATAGGAATAGCCCAGCAATAGCCCAGCCATAGCCTAGCCACTGCCACATCATCAGCACTAACAATCCTCCTGCCACATCATCAAAACAAGCAAATAGCCCAGCAATAGTCCAGCCATAGCCTAGCCACATGCTATCCACATCACTATTAACAAATATGTACAAAATGAAATAAATAACAATCACACAATATACAGAATTAAATTTACGACACAAAAACGAGAAAATTCACTAATATTAATAAAATTTAAAAAGTACATTAATTTAAAAAAATTACATAATTAAAAAAAACTAACGTCGTGCAGTCCTCCGCGCCCATAACTCTTCAATTAAATCCTTTTGGAGCCGAATATGAGCCTCCGTTTGGCGCATGTCGGCATGTGCTTGGAGGCGGTCGTCTTCATCGTGGGGTACCCCACTCCGTACGTTAGGGGCCGCAACGCCGTGGCTTGGACCAGCTTCATTATCGTCGTTGGCCCAATCAGTCAGTTCTCCACCTTCATCTTCGACAATCATGTTGTGCATGATTATACACGCGTACATTATATCAGCAATGCAGTCGACGTACCACAAACGCGTTGGCCCCTTAACTGCCGCCCATCGAGCCTGGAGCACACCAAATGCGCGTTCCACGTCCTTGCGCGCCGACTCCTGCCGTGCCGCAAAGTAGGCCTTCTTCTCATCTCCTGGGCATCGGATCGTCTTCACAAAGACGGGCCACCTAGGGTATATCACATCCGCCAAGTAGTAGCCCATATCATGTCGGTTGTCGTTGGCGACAAAACTGATGGCCGGACCTACACCCTGACACTGCTCGTTGAAAAGTGGCGACGAGTTGAGGACGTTGAGGTCGTTGTTCGAACCAGCTATCCCAAAATACGCATGCCAAATCCACAGCCGGTAATCAGCTACGGCCTCGAGGATCATCGTGGGATTCTTTCCCTTGTAGCCGGTAGTGTACATCTCCTTCCAGGCGGCGGGGCAGTTCTTCCACTCCCAATGCATACAATCTATGCTACCTAACATCCCTGGGAACCCATGCTGTTCCCCGTGCATCCGCAGCAAATCCCGGCAGTCATCGGGGGTAGGGCTTCGAAGGTACTGATCACCGAATATTTCAATCACGCCCTGACAGAAATACTTCATACACTCCAGGGCAGTCGTCTCACCGATGTGGAGGTACTCGTCCCACATGTCTGCAGCGCCTCCGTAGGCCAACTGCCGGATTGCCGCAGTGCACTTTTGAATAGGAGTGTGGCCGGGTCTGCCAGCCGCATAAACAGGGACCTGCGCATCCTAAAACGGCGCCTGAAAAGGTTGGCGTTGAACCGCGGCTCATGTGCGAAGTAGTCTTCGTATAGGCGCTGATGTGTAGCTACGTGATCACGATCAATCACCGCTCGGCGGTGTACCACTGGTCGAGGTCGAGGTACCGCCGGCTGCAAGGCCCTCTGCATCCATTGATCAATCTCACGGTTCGTATAGGCATCTAGCGCTTCGTTCATTATACGCTCGTACTCCTCAACATCCCCACCACTACCACCGGCGTTACTCATTTCTAGGTGTTGATCTTGTACAGAAATTAAGATAGAGAGAGTACTCGTTAATACAAGTGGTGCGAATGAAAATGACGGGCAAGTTGCGTATATATAGTGTTTCGGAAAAAAAAATTAAAAATTCGCGCTAGGCGATCCGGACGCTGCAATAGCGCCTAGCGGATCGCCTAGCGCACCGCCTAGCGCCACGGAACCGCCGAGCGCTAGGCGGTTTTTTTTGCGAAATCCGCTAGGCGGCTGCAATAGATCGCCTAGTGCACCGCCTAGCGCCGGCGCTCGGCTAGGCGGTGCGCTAGGCGCTATTGTGGATGCTCTAATCACCTCGTAATGTAATTTCAAGCCTATTTATGAGATTCGAGTCTAAAATTACTACTTCCTCTATCCCTAATAATTCGTCACCATTTGACCTGACACGAGTTTTAAGAAATGTAATAAGGGCACCCGCAATGGGGCGCCCGATGGCACGCCCTATGGCGTCCATCGTCCTCGGGCGCGGACGATGCCCCCATTGTGGGTGCCCGCCATCATCCGTCCCCTTCGTCCGCGGCCGATCCATAGGGCGCGCCCTATGTCGCGGACGATGGCCTATCGTCCCCGCCATTGTGGGATCAGCGGACGATGACGCGGACGATAGGCCATCGTCCGCGCCATCGGGCGCCCCATTGCGGGATCGTCTGAAGATGGTCGCGGACGATGGCACGCGTTTTTGATTTTTTGTATAAATACCCCTACCCCACCTTCATTTCTAACGTTTCATTTCACGATTCCACTCTCGAAACTCGAATTTTTATTATTACTACGAAATGGATTCAAGTCCCAAGAGTGCGATGTTTGGGGAGGCTCGTTGGCCGGGTACAAAACCGGATGAATATCGACCATTCAACGACAACACGCAGTACGATCCCGAATTCAGCACAGAATCGTACGGTTTGGATGACATGGAGCCGTCTCCAAACCGACCCGTCGCCCCCTCCCGCCCCGCACCCGTCGACCGCCACATACGAGAAGTTGCCAACAGCCTCGATGGCGAGGACGTTGTTGCAGACGCACAAAATGCTCAAGAAGTGTACGAACCCCGCTGAAGCCGAATATCTCAGGGGGTTGATCGATGAGCTGCGCCGGAAGTTGGGAATTGCGTAGATTTTAGCCAACTCAAAACGTGTAACTTTTGTTTAATGAATGCAATCTTCGCCGGTTTTTAGTTAATCGTTGCGTTTTTTAATTTAGTTTGCAATACATTTTTTAAAACATTTACATTAATTAACAAAACAATAATATAACATTTAAATTAATAACATATAGGGCGCCCTATTGCAGGTGGGGGTAGGAGGATAAAACTGATGACGTGACGCGCCATAGGGCGCCCCATTGCTAATGGCCTAAGAGTAGAAAGTAGTTTGAAAAAAGTTGTGGCATATAGGGATGTCAATCGGGCCAACCCCAACCCGTTCGGGTTCGAGCCAACCCGTTTGGGTTGTCGGGCCATTCGGGTACGGGCTATTCGGGTTATGATTTTTCGGGTTATAAAAGTTCGACCCTAACCCTAACCCTTCGGGTTTCGGGCTAACCCACCGGGTTATTCGGGCTAATGCGTATTTTTAATTCTTTTAATATTTTCAAAAAATAATATGTATTTTAAATTTTCTTTAATTATATACATATTTTTAATTAATCATTCAACAATGAAATACATATTTTTAATTTTCTTTAATATTTTTAAAAAAGATTAAGTTATTTAAATTTAAATAACTTATTCATTACATATTTATTTACAAAATATCTATAAATAGTATGTTTATGTTTATGTATTTAAAACATAAATCAACAGTTTGTTTCAAAATTCAAACATAAATCAATTCGTAGAAAATTAAATAAATTTTTCATAACGTGACAGGTGCATCGTAGATGTAACAAAAATATTTTGAATTGTTAAAGAGTGAATTATCAAGATGCTAGCTAGTTGGAGTAACTCTAAATTTTCTTGAATTATGATTGGTCAAATTTAATTTATTCCAGCTGTAAATAAGTCAAATAATAATTTATCTTTGTTTTAAGAATCATCAAAGTACGCATAATTCAACGAGGAAGCGGCGTCAAAACATTTTGCACTATTATATTGGAAATATACTAAAAGAAAGCTTTTATATACGAGTATTTATGAATCCATGAACCACATGGTGATTTTTTTCGTGATCTTATATAGTCGGTTGACGTATTTGGATTTTGCATGGTTTTAGAGGGTTGTTTTGGATGATTTTGATTATATTTATATATTTTGGTATGTTTATATGTTTGTTGAGAAATGAAAGAAAATTGATTAGAAAATGTAGACAAAATATGTGGATGTGCAGCAGCCTTGTTTGAGTCAATGTTTCTCGCGATTTTGAAGTCTGATAAACCTCTAATACATATCATTCTCTTCGTCTTCGAAAGAGCTTCGCGTGGATATATTACACGCCTCAATCGGAGCTTTGTAGAGAAAGTTATGACCGTTACAAAAACTGCTTGCTGTGCAGAAGCCTTCAACCCGTAACCCGAACGGGTCAGCCCGCCTAACCCGACAACCCGAATGGGTCAGCCCGAATGGCCCGATTTTAAATTCGGGCCGGCCCGCGGGTTCGGGTTACATTGACATCCCTAGTGGCATATGAGTCCTACTTTTATATTTTAGTTTTATAATAAAATGCGAGTGTAAATAAGTTAGGGTCCATTACCAAAAATGATAAAAATAAAAGGTGATAAATTTTTAGGGACAAACAAAAATGGAAATAGGTGATAAATGTGCGATGGAATAATTAACTTCTTTAGACATTTTGTCAAAGTATTTACTAGTATTATTTGGGGTCCGAAACTGAATGAATAATTAAATACAATTAAAGCCTATTTAAGGAATGGTTTTTATGTATAAAATAAAAATATACAGATTCTTTTAACCACACCCTCCTGATTTCATGTATTTGCAGAGTAATAAATCACGAGGTATTTAATTTGTGAGCATCTCGTATATATCTTCATATAGATGTGATATTTGATTTATCATAGTCATATGCATCAATTGGATATTCCTCATAACAAAGTCCACGCATATCTTTTCTTTTTATTTTGAATAAATACTTTTCGTAATAAAAATATTGAGAATGAACTTTACATTTATATTAACTGAAAAATAAAATAAGTGCTGACTTTATCCCCATCCATTTGAGACACAATTATTCATCAAACCAAGAATGTGATAAACAATATCTTTATATGCATAAAAAATGTAACTTTTGAAAGGGAATATGATTCAGAAACATTATTCGAGTGCCTATGTAAGAACATACATTTTTCAAATGCGTCCTTTTTATTGCTTTCCTAATTTGAGGATCGATCTAATTTATTTAAATTTTTGACCAATCTTTATTCTGTTACACAAAATCCACTTACAATTAGTCAAACATGATCACAGATGCAAATTAAATGACAAGAATGTTCATCATGATAACATTTTATTTGAGACTAATATTAGTATGATAACATTTCTAATGTTCCAATTACTCACACATCCAAATTAATTCTCATCCATTATCAAACCTTAGAAAACAGTTCAATTTGCACCTCACATTAAAATGATAATCTACTTATTCCACCTAAACACCATATCCACGTATAACCCACCTGAATTTTTTTTGTAATACAGTTATAAATTGAACACATTTTAATTTTGGGAATTTAAAGTGAAAACACAAATCGGCAACATCATTTTTAAGAGTTCAAAAATTGGGTATACAAACTATGTATAATTAACCCTATATATGTGCATATCTTTTGTATATAATTACATTGAAAGGGATGAGTACGTTTTTAGTGTCTAGATCCACCATTAATTATTACGGATAAACTTGAAATGGTTGAAAAATATACTACTCCCCCCGTCTCATGTTACTTGCACTATTGTTTTTCGGCTCGTTACAAACTCCTTACACTATTTATAGTTTAAGTTAAAATTAATACATTTAATTAATATGTTAGTTTAAGTTAAGAGCTCTTTCATTAAGTGATGTCTCATTACACTTTAAATTCTAATTTAATTACACTAAAAAATCAATCTCAAATTTACGGCTTAAAATGAAAAGTGCAAGTAACATGGGACGGATGGAGTACTACGTTACTTAAAGCTAGAAGATGGATGGAACACAATCGCAGAAGCAACTCTGGTGAACATAAAGGTGCAATGTAGCTCGCCCTACTTCCTGGTCAGGTTTTACTTGGTGGTTTTGGTTGATGTTTGTTTAGTTTGTGGTTTTCTTGTTTTGCTTGGAGGATGCACTTCTTAGTCCCCTCTTGTTACCCCTTGTTTAGCTTGCTTGTTTTTGTTTTGGTTTGATGTGTTTTGTGTTTTTTTTTTTTTTTGGACTTATTTGTATGTTCTGAACTTTGGTTCTTTTGCTTTCATTTCTCTCTTATCCAAAAAATAAATAAAAAAAATTGTCATACATTATAAGCATATAATCATTTTCTCTGAAAAATCAATTCTCGGGACTAAAATAAAGGACATATCATAATACTACTAAATACTTGAAATTTTCAATATCACTAATCACTAATAATAGTAACAAAACACATACACAAAAACACTTGGCATGGGCATAAGAATGTCATCATCGTTGGTAAAATATTGTGGGGACAAAACAATGATGAAATTTGATAGAGAAATTTATGTAAGTTTCCTAATTGGGTGGACACAAATCTAGTGAGGGAGTGTACTTGTCCTAAACATGGAGGGACACTGCCCCGATAGGGATATATCCATTTCTCAATTATTTTTCCAATTATATAGATTTCTCTCTAGAAGAGCTTCACTCGCATCACATCTATTGAATTAAATACGTTCCTTTCCTACTCGTGGCAAATTAAGAAAACTTTATCGAAAACTTAATTTTTGAATTTCATAAAAAATAAAATTAAGATATAGGAGGGACCACAGTCCCCTCAGTCTAGAATATAGAAAGTAAGAATTCAATTATAGGGGTTGAGACTATGAGTTATCACACATGTCAAATTTATCATACAATAAGTTAATTAGGATGGAAAACTATATATGAGATATTATAAACTCAAGGTGAATATACTGATCGAATTAAAGAGATGATTTTTTGGCCATTTTATTGGATTCGAAGTTGAATCATGAATTCATTTAGAAAAATAATGAATCAAACATAAAATCTGACTATTTAAGAATTTGAAATGATGCATAATTTGGAGGATATATATATCTAACTCATTTGAGTCAATCGCAATAACGCTTTATATAATTAAAAGTCGTAAAATTTTATTGCAATGCAAGAAGGCAATGAGTCGGATTTCAATATAAATACAATTAATTCGTACATTTATTCCGTTACCACTTAATTACCAACCCAAGTTAAATAAGTGGGAAAAAAAACCAAGTTAAATAAGTAGATAAAAAGAGGATATTTATAATTAAAATGAAATCTTTAATAAACTCCACGTTTATGCCATAAATCGCAAACCACTCGCAATTTCGAATCTTATCTTTTATAATCAGTCACTGTTTTGTGGTCCTCATAAATTGACTTGTGATAAAAATAAAGTTGGTTATTGCTCGTTTATTTTGATACACAAAACTACATATCTTGTGTAGAATTTCCCAAGTGGCTTTTGAGGAATTCTTGGAAATTTTCTTTCTTTTCTAAATCGTGATATTGAATTTAATTCCCACTAGTTTTGGCTTAAATTCTTGTCATTCATTCTACTACAATAAAGCATGTGTCTGCGACATATATTTTCAATTTCCACAGATGGATCCAAGGGAGGATTATTCCCTTGCACAAAACTTTTAACTCACAAAAATTTTCAAATTTGACCGATGGAATAAAGCGCTGTGAGTTTTGAAAAATAATGGATTTGTGCAAATATTCACCTTTTTATGATGTTTCAAGACTTCTCGACCTCTCATATTTTATTTTGAACTCACTTTTAGATTAAAAAAAATAAAAGAAAGAAAGAAAAGTCGGGAAATCAAGAATATCACTTATGCCAATGGGCCTTTTTGACTAATAAGTAAACTCGAGACAATGATTTTTTTCCCATTAGTAGTATAAATTTTACTAACAAAGAAGGCACTAGACATAGTGCAAATGTGAAATGAAATTACTCATGATTATGTTAATTGACAATGGTATTGGATTTGTAGATAGTCAAAGCTAAAATCATGGAGTACAACTTAATGCTTAGTATCTACATTGCACCCTTTTCAAGGAACATTAATCATTTTAAACATCACTATATTGAAAATACAATTTGTGTTGGTTCTTTTCAATTTTTTTAGCAATTCGATGGACAATAATAGCTAATTCCTTATAAAGAAACTCCAGTCAGAACAATAAAAATTATAAATTACAAATAGTGAGTAAAATTTGTAAATTATTTCTTTTATCAGTTATACTTTCACATATAAAATAACGTAGTATTACAAGTAAAGCAAAATAAATACTACTACTGGGGTTAAATTTCCGAAAAATTAATGTGCCACGACTGCGATGTAAACAAAATGGTCCACCACTACACATTTTTCGGTGTGAATATAACGACTTAAGATAATAAAATAAATTTTAAAAGCTATTTTGCAATAGATTTTCTAAAAGAGAAAATAACAAAAAAAGTATATTTCTACATCAAGACAGCAGAGGAAAATTCTCTATGTATTTATTCAAATAATCAGATCTAGTAGAAAGTTGACGGTTCTAATTAAAATATTTCCCGTTATTAACGTATGTCATTAATTTGACTTATTGCGTAGGGAAAGTGATGGGGTACGTACTAAACAAGCCCAATAGCAGTGACGGCCCATCAGCCCAAAGCCCAAGGAAGAGTATCAGTTCGGCATTACCAAAGAGTTCGGCCCCAGCCTACAGCTCGGTAAAAGCCGACCAATCAAGCTCTACTCTCAGATCGGCAAAAGCTGCTCGGCAATAGTTCAGCAGTTCGGTCTCAGTATTCGACCGAACTGGGAGATAGTGGACTCATGCAGAACCTCCACGACCTCCACTACACGATCTATTTAGTGGTGTCAACTCATGCAGGATCTCATGCAGGATAGCGGACCAAACAAAGAGATAGTGGACCCATGCAGGATCTCATGACCTCCACGACATCCACAACCTAGTTAGTGGTGATGTAAGCCACGACCTAGTTAGTGGTGATGCAAGCCACGATCTTAGTTCAATGTATAAATAGAACTTAGATCAGATAGACTAAGAAAAAGAAGGGAAGAAGCTCTCTAAACATCAAATATCATATAGCAAGTCTGTATTTGTAAGCTGTAAACCAGATCAAGCAATACAATCTTGCCCTCCTTTCTTCCCGTGGACGTAGATTTACCTCAGTAAATCGAACCACGTAATTCCTTGTGTCGTGATCTATATATTTTTTACCCGCATTTACTACCATCAAAAATTCGCCTAACCATCACTGGCGCCGTCTGTGGGAAACAGAGAACCAAATTTGTGATAAAGCGAATTTTTGACCCTTTTCCACCCCAAAAAAAAAAAATGCATACCAGATCACATAACACCCATAATACCGTTCGTGATAACCCTGAGGAAGCTAGTCCAGCCCGCAGGTCTGGAAAACAGCCTCGGGAGAAATCTACTTCCAGTTCTCACGGAGAAGGAACAAGCCGCTCAAAGACTCATCGCCCCGAGTCTTCCCAGCAGCCCGATTTGAACGAGGCTGTCAAGTTGTTTTTGGCCGAGAAGCAGGAAGAGTTCTTAATTTTCCTGCAAAAGGGCCAAAAGCCGGAGACGAAAACGGTGGATTCTCCCTCCTCATCCAGACATGAAAGTCACTACCGCAGTAGTGCCGTGTCTTCCAGGAAGAAGAATCCTCAACCCCGACATGTTCCTGTTCCTCCTCGGTACCGGAATCACAGGAGAACTCCATCTCCCCCATACCGAAGAGATGTCGGGTTCGCCATGTACGGAGCATTGAAGACTCCGTTCTCGGACGATATCACCCGAACTCCCTTGCCACAGAACTACCGAACTCCGTCGATGACTTATGACGGGTTAGTGAATCCTCATGACTTCCTGGGACGCTATCAGTATAACATGGCGAACCAAGGTCTCAATGAGGTCCATATGTGCAAGCTGTTTCCCGAGCTGCTTATCGGGAACGCAAGAAGGTGGTTCGATAGCCTCCCCCAAGGCAGCATTAGATCTTACCGAGATCTAATGGATGCTTTCCACAGGAGGTTCTTTCAGAAAGCGGAAGCCCGAATCACTTCGGCTCAGCTGCTTTCTATACGTCAAAGTCGCGACGAAAAGATCAGCGACTTTATGACGAGGTTCCACAAGGAATGCCTACAAGTAGATGATCTCAATGATCTACTTGTCATTTCGGCATTCCAAAATGGAATCCTGCCCGGAGCTCTCTACAGAAAGCTCGTGGAATGCAGTCCGCAAACAGCTCAAGAGATGTGGGACATTGCGGACCAGTTCTCCCGTGCCGATGAGGCAGACCGTCGCAAACGGTCTTTAGACAGCTCATCCCGAGGAGACAGGAGGAAGCCCGATCATAGCGATCAGGGACATCCTCGCCGAACTCCTTTTGGCGATCAGGGACATCCTCGCCGAACTCCTTTTGAAAGGATTCAAAGGACTCCGGTGCAAGACCGATTGGGGCCACGTCTCAATCCTGAGAAGCCGCCCGCTCAGTTCGTACCATTGAACAAGTCGAGAGCGGAAATTTTCGAACTGCATTCCGATATGTTCGAAAAACCAAAGCGGATGACGAAATCGGCCGCGCGTCGACCTCAGGATCAATATTGCTCCTTCCATCAAGACCACGGTCACGATACCGAGGAGTGCCGACATTTGGCTGCAGGTATTGATGCTCTTGTGAAAGCAGGGACGTTAAAAAAATACCAAAGCAAGCAGCCGAAAAAGAACAAAAAGCAGAGAGGTGCAAACTGCGCTCCTCAGGATCTGAAAAAGCAACAGGACCCCGAAGACGATGACGAGCTGCAATATGATGGAGTAATCCTGACTATTGATGCTCTCCCTGCCGGGAAGACTAAATCGTCCCTGAAGTCAGAGCGCAGAGGCTTCAATCGAGAGGAGCCAACGCATAAAAGGCTGAAGCAGGACGAAGTGATTACATTTTCAGATGCAGATCCCGTCCCGGCCATCTCTCCTCATCAAGACGCTATTGTCATCCAAGCCGGAGTGGCAAACAAACTGATCCACAGAGTGTTTGTGGATACCGGAGCGTCAGTCAGCATTCTTTTTAAAGAATGTTTCGATAAACTAGAAGTGGATCCAGCTCGGCTCAGTCCGGCTCCACTTCCTCTGAAAAGTTTCGCCCAGGAGGACACCCGCCCTGAAGGTATTATCAGCCTTCCGATCACGGTGGGAAAAGCGCCTACAAGCTCCAGTACAATGATCGAGTTCTTTGTGGTAAAAGCTCGGGCCCCGTACAACATCATCTTGGGAAGAGACTGGCTCAACGCAGTTCGGGCCGTTTGCTCTACTTATCACCTCACCATCAAGATTCCCACTAAAGGTGGGATAGCGGTCATCCGAGGTGATCAAAAGAGAGCAAAAGAGTGTCTGCAGATTGCGCTTAAAAGTGCCGAGCAATCAGATCAGCATCATCAAGCATAGCAATCCCAGCAGCCGGAGTCAGAGGCAAGCGAAATGACCGAAGTCACACCAGAGTCGAACTCAATGACCGTTCAGTTATACGAAGATGATCCATCCAGAACGGTCAAGATCGGTTTCGCGGGAACGCCTCTACTCCGGGAAAAGACCATCCAGCTTCTCAAGGAGTACAAAGATGTCTTTGCATGGTCTCCGTTGGACATGACCGGAGTGCCCCCTGAGGTAATCACTCATCGGTTAAATATTGATCCTTCAGTCCGGCCTATAAAACAGAAGCAAAGACTCTTTGCGGCAGAAAGAAATCAAGTCATCCATGACGAAGTCCGCCAATTATTGAAAGCAGATGTATTATTCGAGGTGAAATATCCTTCTTGGGTGGCCAATCCTGTGATGATCAAGAAAAAAGAAGGAGGATGGCGGATGTGCATAGATTTTACCGATCTAAACAAGCACTGTCCTAAAGATTGCTATCCCCTTCCGAACATAGATAAAAAAGTAGAAGCTTTGATCGGCTTCGAAATTTTCTGTTTTCTTGATTTATACAAAGGCTACCACCAAGTTTTAATGGATGAGAATGATGCTTCAAAAACGGCTTTCATTACTGACTTCGGCATCTTTGCTTATAAAAAGATGCCATTCGGTTTAAAAAATGCCGGAGCCACATATCAAAGGATGGTAGATAAGCTTTTTCGGCATTTGATAGGAAAAGAGGTTGAAGTGTATGTTGACGACATAGTCGTCAAAAGCAGAAGCACTTCGGAGTACGAAGACAACCTCAAATCCACCCTCGACGTGCTCAAAAAAGCCAACCTCAAACTCAATCCCCAAAAATGTACCTTTTTGGTAAATTCGGGAAAGTTTCTGGGTTGTTGGGTTTCAAAGGACGGACTCAAGGCAAATCCCTCAAAAGTTCAAGTTGTTCAGAACATGGCGATGCCGAAGTCCATACATGATGTGCAAAGGCTAACTGGATGTCTAGCCGCACTGAATAGATTCCTTTCCCAAGCAGCCGAAAAGCAACTGCCGTTCTTCAAAGTGTTGAAAAAGGCACCAAAGTTTGAGTGGGGAGCCGAGCAGAAAAAGGCTTTTGACGAGCTCAAAAGTTATTTAGCCAAGCTTCCAATTCTCTCTGCTCCAACCGATGCCGAAGTGATATTCTTATACTTAGCGGCATCAGATCAAACCATTAGCGCGGTGCTTGTACGAGAAGAAGGCCTAAAGCAGCTTCCCATCTACTTTACAAGCCGAGCATTAAGAGGTCCAGAAACAAGGTATCAACCTCTGGAAAAAATTGCTCTGGCGTTAGTAAATGCAGCAAGGAGACTGCGGCCATACTTCTATGCTCACAAGGTATGCGTCTTAACCGATCTGCCACTTCGGCAAGTTTTGACCAAGCCAGAAGCATCAGGCAGAATCGCCAAATGGGCCATAGAGTTGGGAGAACACTCAATCGAATACCTACCTCGGAAAGCCATCAAGGGACAAGCCTTGGCAGATTTTCTTACAGAGGCAAAGTTCGATCAAGTAATCCCTGTCATTGCCGAACAGAAAAATTCTGCCAATACCGAACTAGCACAGCCCCTGGAATCCGAAGTAGAGCCGCCGGATTGCTGGAGCGGATTCGTAGATGGAGCTTCGAATAAAACGGGAAGTGGAGCTGGTATTCTACTTATCGCTCCCGACGGACACGAGGTAACTTATTCACTTCGGTTCTTATTCCCAACTACTAATAACGAAGCCGAATACGAAGCCCTCCTTGCCGGACTTCACTTAGCGCAAAGTCTATTTGTCAAATCTCTCAAAATCCATTGTGATTCACAAGTCATAGTGAATCACATGCTGGGTACAAGTGAAGCCCGAGATGAGAGGATGAAAAAATACTTGGACAAAGCGCAAAGCATTAGCCGAAGTTTCTCTTATTTTCGGATAATCCGCATTCCCAGAGCGGAAAACAGCCGAGCAGATACTTTAAGTAAGTTGGCCTCATATCCGAGCTCAAAGGTGGAGGAATTACTACACCGAAGCATTGATGAAGCTGAGGTACATTCAGTAACCAGCTCGCCGAACTGGATGACGCCGATCTTACAGTATCTAGATCAAGGACAACTGCCCGAGGATAAGAGAGAAGCTCGGAAAATCACATGCCGAGCACTTCGGTATGAACTTCATGAAGGAGTCCTATACAGAAAGTCCTACCTTCAACCGTTATTGCGATGTGTAGGACCAGAAGAGACGGACTACATCCTTAGAGAAGTTCATGAAGGATCTTGCGGTAGCCACATCGGAGCTAGAGCTTTAGCTAAAAAAGTTCTGAGATGGGGATATTATTGGCCAACTTTGGTACAAGAAGCAGTGCAGCTCGTCAAGACATGTACGAAGTGCCAAATCCATGCAAATATCCCAAGGATGCCGCAGACCGATCTATGTGCTATGCAAAGCCCTTGGCCTTTTATGCAATGGGGCATAGACATAGTAGGACCACTACCACAAGCTCCTCGGCAAATGAAATTCCTTATCGTTGCCGTGGATTACTTCACGAAGTGGGTGGAGGCTGAACCATTAGCTACGATAACGAGCTCGAAGGCATTGGATTTCGTCTGGAAGAACATAGTGTGCCGATTTGGCATACCCCACATCCTCATTTCGGATAATGGGACTCAGTTCACCGACAAGACATTCAAGAATTGGTGCCAAGAGCTGAATATTCAACAGCGGTTCACTTCGGTCTCCCACCCACAAGCAAACGGACAAACGGAGGTAACAAACCGTATCTTGGTGAAAGGGTTGAAAGCTCGGTTAGAACAAGCCAAAGGACAATGGGTAGAAAATCTCCCCCAAGTCCTATGGTCCTACCGAACTACACCCAAAACCTCCAACGGTGAAACTCCGTACAGTCTGGTGTACGGCACTGAAGCCGTGATTCCGGTTGAGATCGGCGTACCCAGTCCCCGAACTCTAAATTTCTCCTCAGAAATGAATGATGACGGACTGAGAGCCGAACTAGATCTGGCCGAAGAAAGAAGAGAATTGGCCTGCATAAAAGCTGCCAAGTACAAGGAGCAAGTAGCCCGGTATTATAACCAAAGGGTGAAAAAGCTGCAATTTCAAGTGGGAGATCTCGTCTTGAGAAACAACGAAGTAAGCCGAGCAGAAAAGCTGGGCAAACTCGAACCCACATGGGAAGGTCCATATCGGGTGTCAGAAGTCCTCGGCAAAGGGTCTTACAAATTGACTCACGTGTCAGGAGAACAAGTACCCCGAACATGGCACGTTTCCAACCTTAAGAAGTTCCATTTGTAAGAGACAGTCCGGTCAGTCAGTCTTGTGTCTAGTTCGGTCCTAGAGGTATGTGCTTTCTTTGTTTTTTTTACTTGTTCTTTGTGCTTGTTTTATAAAAGTTTAAAATCTTGTTCGTCCTTTTTATTTGTCTATGTGCGTTTTGTCTGTCTATGTGCGTGTCGTCTCTTACAAATGTTACTGAGGTATCTTGTTCTTCGAAGGCTGATCCCCTTTTTAGAACATGTATAAGCCAACGATTGTGAGTCCAAGCTTCTAAGGAGGATACAAGACCACAATTCAGCTTAAGAAACAAGCAGTTCGTCTGAAACGAACTGCAACAAAGGGAAAGTCCGATCCACGCGATAAAACTCGCCGAATTAGGACAAGGGAAAGTCCGATCCACGCGATAAAACTCGCCGAATTAGGACAAGGGAAAGTCCGATCCCCAAATTAGGACAAGGGAAAGTCCGATCCGAGCGATAAAACTCGCCAAATTAGGACACAAGCTTAGTCCGGTCAAAGAAATTTATTTCATAAGACCAAAGACGAGTCCGGTCAAAGAAGTTTACTTCATAAGACCAAAGACGAGTCCGGTCAAACAAGCTTACTTTATAAGACCGAGGACGAGTCCGGTCAAAGAAGTTTACTTCATAAGACCGAGGACGAGCACGATGAAATTTTTTCGCTGAGCTGTAAATACGCAGTGATAGAAGCGAAATGAAGATTTCATTTATTAAAACTTGTTCGGCATACAACTCCGCTGCCCTACGAGAAGGCGTTACGCTATTACAAAGGACTATTCTACTGTCCACGGTTGCTAAAGTTGAGCCACCTATTCAAAAAATCCTCGTGAAGCAGAGTTCGGGCGTTCCGGGCAGCTGAAGAATAAGCAGGTCGACGAGATGCTCTGATCGACCTACCGCCTCTTCCTTGAGTCCGGGAAGTTCTGGCACCTCGGCGGCGAAGAGTCTCTTCACGAAGCATTTGTTGATCTTGCTCACTCATAATCACAGCTCCTCTACGAACTTCAGTCCGTCCTTGTCTTGAAGTTTCCGGTTGCTCCTGAGTCCGTTCTCGTCTTGACGTTTCCGGTTGCTCCTGAGTTCGTTGCTGATTTGGAGTAGGATTTTGAGCAAATGGATCAGAGGTTTGAGCTGGAGTGTGAGCATCTGTTGGCGGGAAATGCCTAAGGAATCTCTCGATTGAAGGACGCCGGGAAAGAATGATGTCGTACCGAGAAGCCCAGCGCCGCAATGATTTCACGACTTGTTGGCAAGCCGAGCTCTCCAGCGCATTGTTCCTCCGGAGTACATGATATTCCTCCCACAGTTCGTCAACTCGTTCCTGAACTTCAGAGATGGTCATTCCCCCGCGCCTGCTGATGAAATCCTCATACGCAGTCCTCTCAGCGACGGCAGTATTCAGTTCGGCCTCCAGATCTTTCTTTTCGGACTCTAAGTCCTTATTGTCGGCCTCCAGCTTCACTAAACAAGCTAAGAGTTCGTCATTCTTCATCTGGTCAGCTATGGCTTTTTTCTCAGCTTCGTCTAAAGCGGAAGAGTACAGCCGCTTCCAGTGAAGTACCTCCAGCTCCTTAAGAGTTAAGAATACAAAGCGGCTATGTCAGTTCGGCATTTCATTTTACTGAGCAGGTAGTAAACCACAACAGGAGTAAAAGAGAGTACGAAAAGCTATACGAAGACACAAGTGTAGAAAGAAGAATTTTTTCATTCATAAGAAAAAAAATTTTTACACAAGGAGGGCTTCAAGGCCATTTTACAAGAAGGAAGAAACTAAACTAAGAGAAGGGAGACGAAATCATACTCCGCCAGCTTCGTCTCCGGCTCCTCGGTGAGGTTCAGCTTCCTTCTCCTTGTCTGCCTCAGCTTCAGCCTCGGCCTCCCTGCTCCCCCCAGCCTGCTCGGTGCCCCCATCACCGATCAGCAGCACCTCTTGCTCGGCCTGCCTGTCTCCGGTCTGCTGATCAAGCTGCTCGGTCTCACCCTCTCCGTGGAAAATTGGAGCGGATGAAACTGGCCCTAAGGAGGCAAAGATAGCCTCCATATTCTCGTCCCGGTCAGCTCGGCAACTACGAACTCGGTCAGCAGAAAGCAGGACCGAGGACGAAGCAAGCTCCTCAAGGAGCGGCAGACTCTGGAGACGAGCTGCTATCTCTCGGCCGTACAGCGGCAGGACGACTTCGGGCCCCTGCTCGGCATTATCGGTCATCAGTTTCAGCAGATCACCGACAAAGGCCGAAAATTGATTGCTCAGAAAGAGTTTCTCCGCGAAAGCACGGAGAACCTCCCCTTGGGCAACCACGGCGGCAGCATCCCTCCGTTTCGTCTGCTCTCGCTGGATGACGAGCTGGTTCTTGGCAAACTGGGCTTCATCCTGGGCCGAGATCCTAGCAGCTCTGGCCTTCTCAAAGTCTGCCTTAGCCTGTTCGGCCTGGTGACGAGCAGCCGCCAACTTCCTCTGCATCTCAGCATAATCGTTGGACGCTTTGGAGAGTTCAACGGCGACGAGCTTGGAGAGCATATCGTTCCTCTGAAAATGGAAAAAGGAAAAGGTCAACCGAGGGGCCACAAAAAATACAGGAAAAAAAGCAAGGCCAGAAAATCAAGAAGAGAATTTACCTCGGCGAAGTCCGTGGGCCATAAGAAGGGCTCACAGATATGTTCCGAAGGAGGCGCCAAGACCACGTCTTTCTCTGGCGCTCTTGGGGGTTTCTGAATCCTCCCCTTCCCCCTTGCCGAAGTCGACTCCGGCTTCTTTGGATCCGAAGAGGTCTTTTGCCTCTTCGGATTCTTCTCGGCATCAGACGCCGAGCTGGTGGTTTTCGGCCTCTCCGGTTCCTTAGATTCGAAGGATTTGCGACCGAGCTTGTTTAGCAAGTTCACTGCCAAAAAGCAACAAAACAAGGTTAGTTTTCGTCGTCAAGGCAGTAATGCATAAAAAAGAAATCCTCACCCTCAGTCTCTTCGTCCGAAGACGAGGAGTCGAACACGAAGTCGCCCTTGACGAGCTCAGACTCCAGGTACTGCTTCCTAATCATAGGAATCTTATTGAGCTCGCCCTCGAGCTCGTCCAACGGTTCTAACCGAGGATGAGGAATCACAGACTTCGGCCCTCTCCAGGGAAAGCCCGGAGCCGCTGTCCTATTATAAAAAAAGAAACGATTTTGCCATTTCGGCCATTTGGTTTTACAAAAGGCTCTAAAGGGCTGTAAAGGGATCAGGTAAAACCAAGATCCCTTCCTCTTAAACTGGAAGAAATTAAGGATTGCCCTCAGAGACAGATCCTTATCTAGCCTACGCAGTTCGGCAGCAAAGGCCGATAAGTGCCTCCAAGAATTCGGAGTCACCTGACCTAAAGGGAGTTGGAAAAAATCAAGAAGCTCTACAAAAGGTGGGGGAAGAGGGAAACGAAGCCCGCACTCTAAGCAGGCTTCGTAAACGGTGGCGTAACCCTCCGGCGGCGAGTCAGCCCTATGAAGGTCGTCGGGAATCGCAACCTTCCCCCCAGGAAAAAAATATTTTTCGTGTAGGGATATCACAGTATCCTTACTCAAGATGCTGTGAAAATACTCTACGGTCTTCTCCCCGGATTCTTTCCGGCTAGAAGACCCCTTATCCCCTTTCCTACCGCTACCTGACTCAGAAGAAGAAGAAGAAGACATAGTTCTTACTCTTTGAAAGTCTGAAAAAATTCTGAAGAAATTCTTGAAAGCGGAAGGAAATTTTTACGCAAAAGAGAGAGAGTGCAGAAGAAGCAATAGCAAAAGTGTGCAAATGATGAAGAAAGGACGTATTTATCAGATTCGGAGAAGATTTCAAAATCATCGCACCGTTTCGAATCCCACCTTTTCAGGATTCAACGGCCGGATTTTACTGTCGCATTTAATGCAGTCACGCGCAAGGCACGTCCCCTAACGTCAGCCTCCCCCGTACCTTTATCCAGAATGCCGAAGTGACTCGCTTCGCCGAAGTGATTCGCTTCGCTTTTCGGGGGGGGGTAGTGATGGGGTACGTACTAAACAAGCCCAATAGCAGTGACGGCCCATCAGCCCAAAGCCCAAGGAAGAGTATCAGTTCGGCATTACCAAAGAGTTCGGCCCCAGCCTACAGCTCGGTAAAAGCCGACCAATCAAGCTCTACTCTCAGATCGGCAAAAGCTGCTCGGCAATAGTTCAGCAGTTCGGTCTCAGTTAGGGCTGGCAATTTTTGACACAACACGATAACACGACACGAACCGGCACGAAAATAATGGGTTTGGGTCAGAGCTTATTGGGTTCGTGTCCTTATCGGGTCGACCCGTTAAGGACACGAAAATTTCGTGTCGTGTTCGTGTCGTGTTCGTGTCGGGTTCGTGTTATCCGTTAACAATACGTGTTCGTGTCGTGTTCGTGTTATCCGTTAACAAATAATATTTTAATATTATTAATTCTTATTATTTTCATTTTTAATAGGTTTAACCGTTATCAGGTCGTGTTGTTATCGAGTCGTTATCGTGTCATCTCGTGTACGTGTTGTTATCGTGTCGTGTTGACCCGAATTGGTTCGTGTCGTTAATGGGTTCGTGTCGTGTTCGTGTCGTGTTCGTGTCTGAGGGTTTCGTGTCGTGTTCGTGTTCGTGTTTGAGGTTTTCTTAACGGGTCGTGTTCGTGTTTGTTGTTATCGTGTTCGTGTCGTTATCGTGTCGACATGATAACGACCCGACACGCACGATTTGCCACCCCTAGTCTCAGTATTCGACCGAACTGGGAGATAGTGGACTCATGCAGAACCTCCACGACCTCCACTACACGATCTATTTAGTGGTGTCAACTCATGCAGGATCTCATGCAGGATAGCGGACCAAACAAAGAGATAGTGGACCCATGCAGGATCTCATGACCTCCACGACATCCACAACCTAGTTAGTGGTGATGTAAGCCACGACCTAGTTAGTGGTGATGCAAGCCACGATCTTAGTTCAATGTATAAATAGAACTTAGATCAGATAGACTAAGAAAAAGAAGGGAAGAAGCTCTCTAAACATCAAATATCATATAGCAAGTCTGTATTTGTAAGCTGTAAACCAGATCAAGCAATACAATCTTGCCCTCCTTTCTTCCCGTGGACGTAGATTTACCTCAGTAAATCGAACCACGTAATTCCTTGTGTCGTGATCTATATATTTTTTACCCGCATTTACTACCATCAAAAATTCGCCTAACCATCAGAAAGGTTTAGTTGATAGAGAGCCTATTGATTGAGAGACCTTCAAACTCTACGAAATTAAGAACATCATTAATAGTGGATAACTAAATTCGACGTTATTTTGAATTAAGACAATATTTACCATTTTACTTAGCACGCAAATAAAACAAATTATCAATCTATATATATGCACGTACAAGTTACAACATACGAAGATAGTAGTAGTATTTGTTAATTAATTCGTTATTTCCTCACTTCGTGACCATCTTGAATTTGATTTTCTTAAAAGATTACGACTCTCGTTTATTAATATTGGAAACATCACTTGTATTTCAAAACTAAATCTTTTCATGAACCGAAATTTGTAAAGTAGATAATCCAACTATCGAAGAAAAATTAAATCCCAAAATAGTTATGAATATCCCACAACATATATAATTACTGATGCAGAAGTAGTATAGTATCATTGAATTAGACTCGATCATGATTTAAAAATGATAAGCAATTCATCTTAGTAATCAAGAAATAGCACCCAAAGCTGGCTTATTCTCAATAAAATTGATAACACATTGTTTCCACGTTAGGCCACCCGCAACCAGTGGCGGATCCAGGATTTTTATTTTGGGGTACGACTTTTATATTGATTTAGATTATTAAAATTCGATCGATCATTTTTCTTTCGTTATATTAGTTGTGACTCGTGAATATCTTATATCAATATTAATTGTGAATGAATTATATATGCATACATAAAAATATAATGACTACAAAATAGATAGAAACATATAGTTATAAAATAGAGAGAAGAAAAAACAAAATGGAGCAATAATTATAAATAGCAAAGCATAAAAACAAAAGGAAAAAAATACGAAAGCAGACGCCACAGCTGGGATTCGAACTCGGTTTCTTTCATTGAATTAGGGAGTATTCTACCACTAGGCAAAATTGTGTACACAATCAACGTATAAGAAATAATATTAAAGAAGTCAAGATTTGGGCTACACTGGATCCGCCAGTGCCCGCAACGCGTCACGCGGGTGGCTCGTAACCGGTCACGCCGGGACGAGACGACGGCGAGACGCGTTGCAGCGTCCCGTCTCGTCCCCAGCCCGCCGAGCGTCTCGTCCAGTCGAGACGGATGGCGAGCCGTCTCGCCACTCGCCCACGCGACGTGGCGCGCTCCGGCACCATGCGTGACGCCCACTCGCCGGCCCGCGAGTGGGCATCGTCACGCTGACGCAATAATTCATTTTTTTAAATTCAAATTTAAAAAAAATAAATAAATATTCGAAAAACGGTAATATTACCGTTTTTTCGACCGTTTTTTTACTCTATAAATACTCCTAATTCATCCTCATTTCACACACAAATACATATCTATTATTCCCAAATCATCTCCATTTCCTCTCCAATTTTCATCTAACCTCTCATCACAAAATGTCCGGCGACGGAAACTCTGGATGTTGCGGCTCCGGCGGGTTTGGCATCAACGCGTTCGCCGACTGGGGGGGCATGTACAATGTCCTGGGTGGTGGTTCCGATTCGTCGACGCCGGGCTGCCAGGGTTCGTCGACACCGGGGGGTACCAACCACCCCATTTTGATGTGGATGCATACGCCCGTCCCTCCGCCCTGAGGAATTCGCAGGGATTATCCCAGATTCGAGAGAATTATTAGGTTGAACCCACTCCGGAAGGAGGCCGAGGCGGTGGAAGCTCCAGGGCGGAGGCGGAGGAGGAGGAGGATCTAGGCCGACATTCGTACAGCCCAAGGAAACGCTGGTTGTGTACAACGCCTGGATCAGCGTCTCGTACGATCCCATCGTCGGGAATCAACAATCCCGGAAGTGCTTCTGGGAAAAGGTCACAGAGGCCTACCACGAGATTAAGCCGAAGGGGTCCCACCGCCGCACATTTAAGATGCTCCGCTCTCAGTTTGACCGAGTTGACAGAGAGGTTAAAAAATTCTACGCCATCTACAAGAGTGAAGCGACTCATTACCAAAGCGGAGCCACGGGAGCCGACATTCTGAGGTCGGCTTTGAGAGTCTACTTCGACGACACTGCCAAACAATTCAAACATGTCGATGTTTGGGAGGTCGTCAAAGACGAGGAAAGGTGGGCCGGCGGTGTCCGGTCCAGCTCGGGCTCGACCTCGAAGCGCACGAAGCACACGGCGGGCGGCCAATACTAGTCTAGTGAGGGCGGTTCGGGCAGCGCCGCACAAGAGTTTGCCTCGCAGGAGGTTGAGGGCACGACAGACGATGTCGGGGTGTCCTCCCGTGGGCGCCGTCGGCCGCAAGGGAGAAATGTGGCGAAGACGACTAGAGGGAGGAGGGGCCGAGCTGAATCAAGCCAGGCGGGCTCGGGGGCACCCTCGAACTCCCTAATGTCCATGTACATGACCGCCACAATGGCGGACACTTCCCGCATGACACCCCCAATACCATGCATATCTTGCCGGAATTGCGTTTATCGCAAGACAACTTGGTATTCCGCCTCCAGGTGGCTTCAGTGCACCTCCACCGCCTTTGGGGGATGATTCGCCGGCGGAAGTAGTTTTTTTTTTCTATAAAATTGTATTTTAAATTATGTAATTTTTATTTTTTAGGATTTTAATTATGTATTTTTTATATTTTTTTAAATTTTAAGTTGTATTTTTTATTTTATATTGTAATTTTATTTTATTTAATGAAGTGTGTTTTTTATTAATTGAATTTGTTGGAAATAAAAATAAAAAATGAAAATGAATGAATAGTAATTTAAGAGATGTTTAATAGACAGATAAGAGATGGAGGGTTGCAGGTTCTGTCCTTTAGTTAAGAGATGGAGTAAAAAGTAAAGTGAGGTCCAAGAATAATAATTTAAGAAACGGTTAAGGGACGGATAAGAGACAGCGTTGCAGATGGTCTTATTGGGTTGAAGTCATGAGAACCTGTATAGTACTCCATGATAGTAGCAGTAACTGTATGAATGTAAAATACCAACAAAAATGAACTGTGCTTACATCCTATGTATCTCAATGGTGGATTTTGGGGGGTCCCCCCACACTCAAAGACCTACCAGAATGACTTTAATTATCAACCTAATTAATCAATTTACTTACATAAAAGATTAATGGAGGAAATACAATGAAGTTTGTAAAGTGGTTAGTCATTTATCTTTTCTTGGGTAAATTTCCAAATAAGGTACATTTTGATTTTTGAGTAGAACAAAACTGAGAGCCCAGCCCTTATAAAAAACTACAAAGAAATAGTAACAGACTTTTATCACATTAGAACATAAACTAGATTAGTATATACTATCAAAAAAAGAAAAATAACTATCCTTTAATACTGAATAGTTACAAAACAGGAAACTAGAAAAAAAAATGGAGTAATAACTAAATAAGTGTGAGAGAGAGGTGAAGGCTGTGTATATATATATATCACAGATAGAAAAAAATGTGCAAGGCCACGTTCAAAGTTTTGTTTTCTCACAATTCTTTATTCTTTCTAATCTGTATTGCTTGCCTTGCAGTTCAATTCCAAGCTGGAAATATGCAACAAAATCTTTGGTAGAAATCTGGTCAGATCTTGCCTTCATTACAAATCTCCTTTTTCCTTCCCATTTTATCCCCTTCCTTACCTCACACTACCAAAACAAAGTGATACAATTACACAGAACACAAAAATAAGAGAACTTTGTATTTTCTTGAAACCAAAAAAACATCCTTCTTCTTTGGGAGTGAGGAAAATGGGCATGGCAGTAACAGATGATCAATTTCATGTTCTTGCTGTTGATGACAGCGTTATTGATAGAAAACTGATTGAGAGGCTTCTTAAGACATCCTCTTTCCAAGGTTTGTTTGAGGTTTTCTTGGTTTATTTATGTTTTTTTTGAAAGAATTTGATTGGTGGGCTGTGGTTTTTGTGGATATTTTTTGTGTGAATGTTTAAAAGATTTGATTTTGATTGTGGCAGTCACCACAGTTGATTCTGGAAGCAAGGCTTTGGAATTTCTTGGTTGGCATGGAAATGAGATAAACATGTTCAGTGAAGCCTCTATTTCTCCAAATAATTATCAGGTATAATTTTCTATCTCCACCCCCTAAATCTGTTTCCAACTTCAACTATCTGAAAATCCCATTTTTTCCTTTTTCAGGAAGTGGAAGTGAATCTTGTTATTACAGACTATTGTATGCCTGGGATGACAGGCTATGATTTGCTCAAGAAAATAAAGGTAGTACTCCCTCCGTTCTATAGTAATTGATGCGTTTCTTTTCGGCACAAAGATTAAGAAAAATTATGTTAGGTGAGTCAAGTAAAAGGAGAATAAAGTGGAAAATGAAAAAGGTAGAAAGATGATGAAAGAAAAAAGTAGGAGAGAGTAAAGTATGTGTGGAAAAATGTGTTAACTTTTACTAAAAAGGGAAATGACTCTATTACTATGGAACGTACCAAAATGACAAAATGACTCTATTAATATGGAACGGAGGGAGTATGTTTTTTTCTTTTTTTTGGGTTGCTAGCTTAGGATCAATTTATCAATAACAAACTTTCCATTTCTGGAAAAACATGCCCCTCATAAAACAACATAGTTTTTGTTGATGTTTATTTAAAAGTTGTCCCCTTTTTACTGCAACTTAATTCATATGAATATGAATCTTGTCCAAACTCCTCTGAAATTTATGTAATGATTCTTGTTTTACCCCTAAAGCCAATTTGATATCTTGCTACTATTTGAGATCTAAATTCATCTTCAATGATTTCTCTACTTTATCTTATACTAAATCATCAGCTCTACTTCAAATTGTCAGGAATCTGCATTTTTGAGAGATATACCAGTAGTCATCATGTCCTCTGAAAATGTCCCTTCAAGAATAACCAGGTAATTATTTTTTAAATAAAAACAAAATAAATACATCTAAATATCTGATTTCTGATCATATAAATATTAATGGTTACAGATGTTTAGAAGAAGGGGCAGAGGAATTTTTCCTGAAGCCAATGAAATTATCAGATGTGAATAAATTGAGGCCTCATATGATGAGAACCAAATTGAAGAATGACATTATTGAAAATGGAAAGCCAGAAAATGAGGAAAAGCAAGAAAATGAAAAGATTATTACAACAGGAGAAGCAGATTCAGAGGTGCAGCAGTTTCAGACAGCACAATCTTTGCAACAGCAGACGTCACAAAACAACAATAACAACAACGACAACAACAAGAGGAAATCTATGGAAGAAGGGCTTTCACCAGACAGAACTAGGCCCAGATACAGTGATCTCACTGTGATGTCCAATTAATATTTCTTTTTCTTTTTCTTTTTTTTTAAATTTCTATAATTAAGTTTTTTTTAATTTGGCATGATGAAGAGATATGTATGTATGTACAGGGCTAAAGACAAACTATTTGGGAATCTTACTTGGGAAAATTTTGGACCCAATTTTTTGTATTTACTAATTTTAGTGTGGAAAGTGGGAAAAGACAGAAGAAATAGTTGTGATTGTGAATCAATATGCTTTTTTGGATGCTGATTTTTATTTTTATTTATTTTACTAATTTGGAAATATGATCATTTTAAAATGATGAAATGAAGAAACCATGTGAAGAAAAACTTGCAGTAGCGCCTATATGCAATATAAAAATACTACATCAAACTTTATACTACTCCTATAATACGATTGAAATTCAATAATTTATGTGATACATGTATGATTAATTTGTATCTGACTTTTCGACCCAAATTACTCTTAAACGAGTTGAGCCCAATAGTTATGAGTGTAAGTGGACTTTAAACAGCCATCAAATAATAAAAGGTGATTGATTCATTGGTTGAGTTTTTTGGGCGAGTTTATTTATCAATGGTGTGAGATGTAAGGGTGGATGTAAATATAAGTATAGGTCTGTGTTAAAATGACAACACCTCTTAAAGTGATATCATACCACCATTCCTAGCCAATCATTTTTACATGTAGACGAATAATCAGTTGCCATGTGACAATCATAAAAAATGCTCAAAAGTAAATTTTCTCGGACTACAATATCCAATACGCTAGACTGCAATTTTTTCCCGTCTGCAATATCCAATATGCTAGACTGCAATCTATAGATTGCAGTGTAGCGTTTATACTATTGCAGTATAGCATTTATAATATTGTAGGATACGTGATGTCACAGTGTCACTTTAAGAGGTGTTGTCATTTTAACGCAACCCATTAATGATAATCATAAATCAGTTTCTTATAGTTATTTTATTTTATTATGAATCTTAAGTCAGCTTTAGTGGCAATCAAGATTAGTTGTATTGGGCATGTAGGGTATATAGTTGCACATGGGTTTCCTAGCTCTCTCTACATTATACACAATTAATCATATGTGGATAATCCATTTGTACAATCCTTTTATATCTTCTTAGATTCGTTTTAGCTTTATTGGATCTCTCTTGAGAGGGACCTGGGTCAGTAGGGTTCAGGACAATCATATTATTTAATACTTTTATATTTTATGCTCATTCTAATTCAAATTTTTGTTATCAGCCTAAAATTTGAATAGTAAGACATCAATTCCTTAGCATCATGATTTGGCTGTTTTGAAAGTTGGATATGTGACTAAATTTGTGACAAATTTGAATTTCATCACCGCGACTTCATCAATATATATAAATCGATAGTATTGGGCTTATTTAAGATGGCGTATCATTTAGGATATGAAAACATTAATAAATTTTGATTAGGGTTTAAGATAAATACTAATATAAAGATAAGGATAAGATAAAAAAAATTTGTAATGACCGTGGCTACAACAAATTACAAAAAAAAGACATGTAATTTATCGTGGAAAAGCCAACTATGAGACCCAGCGAGACACCTCTAAAACATGAACTCCACTACAAATATTATTGAAATTTAACCGGATTTTCTATTTACGGATGAGGGTAGTACTTTCGTATGGAACCCATACAACTATAAATTTAATGATAATAACTTATAATCCTTGTTTTTGTCCTTATCGTCTCCCTCTCCCTCTCCCTCTCCCTCTCCCTCATTCCTTCATTGTAAAAAAGCATAAAAGAGACATAGGTAGGGGCAACATAGTGCATGGTTTACTAGGACCGGGCCAGCCGTTGGAGCGGCATCTTGGCCCATGCTAGATCCATCCCTAAGTAAAATCATGCAATTTTCAATCAAATAAATATACATCTAATTCCAAAAAGGTGTGAATTCCGTGTGGTAAGGAGGTTGTGTGACTTGTGTCCTCATCGAGTTGGTCTAGCGAATCTAAGGAATCTTTTCTCAAACTCAATCACACACTAGCTATTGCCATGCCCCCCTTTTGTATGCCCATTTTTTTTTGTAGAAATCTGTTACCAACTCAACAAGAATTGGGCCATCAAAGTTACGGGCTATGACTTTGTAGGATTGAAAACAAGATAAGTCAGTTGATGTCTTATCTTCCTCAACCCCACTGGCTAAAATTTGACATATACTTCGACTCAGCCCATATGTTAAATGGATCACTTTTAAAGCCCAATAAGTTTGCTCTAATATTCTAAGATTCGATCCCAATATATTTTTTAAATATAACACCAATATAATTTTAGATGCATCAAGCATAAAATAATTTTTATACTACCCAAAATGGAATTTAGTTTTCAGAAACTTAATCTAATAAATATTTATTCGAATGAAAACCATTTATGGCCTGATAGTATAAACTCAAATCGAGACATGGCCACGGACGAATAAGTAATCTTTGGTTTTGAAATTTTTTATCTTCTAATTATGAAATATTTTCTATCTAGTATTTTTCATAATTAGTAGTATTTCATAACAAACGATAAATGATTAATCTAGTTTAATTGAAAATCAATATGTACAAAAACACACATTATTTTTTGGTTAAAAATTGCAAGCAAGCACCCTCAACAATCCATATTCCCTTTATGATTTATAGGCATATGTGACAACTTAAATTACATCACAATCTTTAGCTGTTCAAAATTTATAATGAATGTGTTATCATTCTCAACCCCCAATTAGGTCCTCGAATTTATTGTATGCTCTAACTTACTCTACTTCTCCAGAAAGATCGATCAATGAGTTTAGAAATTTGATTACATATTCATTAACTTTCCATCAAAATCAGCAATTTGCAAATTGGGGAATGGGGGGAATGGGGTCGAATAAGAAATATAAAACTTATTATTAATAATATTACATCATCAGATAATAGTATAGTCGGTTAAATGTGGAGCATAAAATTGAATGAATTCTTGTCTGGCGTTTGTCACTTTCCTTTCAAATGAATTTATGTATGCCAGCTGAGTTGACCGCTGTTACGATTGTACTTTCCACATCTGAGGTTGTACCTTTATTTGTTGGTAAATAGGACTGTAGGAGTAATAACAAATTGCATTCTTGAAATGTGTGCAATACATAAGGGTAGGGCATCAGCAATGGGGAGCAAGCCCGCCCTATGCACCGCCACATTAGCATTTTATCTTCCTACACTTTCACCTGCAATGGGGCGCTCTAAACATTTTCTTTTATTTGAATATTTAAATAAATACAAAAATTGGGAAAAACCTTCATTTCATTTATAAAATTAATACATTACAATACGAATTAAAAAAAATACGCAAACTCAGCGACGACGGTTACGATCTGCATTTTGGCTAAGCATTCCGCCATTGCGTCTTGAACGGCTGCATTTAAGGCTGGAGTCAAGGTCGGACTCCCGCCCTCCGAGGAACTCCGGTCGTCGTCGTGGTTCATTTTGGTTTGTGAGAGATGGAGAAATGTGAGAGATGAGAGAAATGAGAGATGCGAGAAATGTTCGTATGAAAAATAGAATGAGAAACGAGGTTTAATAAATAGACGAAATTCGAAAAAACAACAAAATCGCGTTGCATCGTCCGCGTCGCCCACAGTGGGCAGACGATGCAATATCGTCCGCGCTTCCTCCGCGGACTATCTGTCGGCCGAGGACGACGCATCGTCCATCGTCCGCGCACCCACAGTGGCGGATGATGGCGCGCCCGAGGCATCGGACGGCCTATCGTCCGCCCACTGTGGGTGCCCTTAGCAATGGGGCGCCCTATAGGACACCCTATGCACCGCCACATCATCATTTTATCCTCCTACCCTTCCACCTACAGTGGGACGCCCTAAAGGCCGCCCTATAGGTTTCACTATTGTTTTGTTAATTAATTCAAATATTTTCAAACATGTCAATGCAAAATAATTAAAAAACACCACGATTAATTAAAAACGGCAAATCCTACATTGATTAAAAAAAAGTGCACCGGACTATTCGGACTTGGGTATTCACCGGAATCCATTTTATAGTGTAATTTGAGAGTGGAAATGTGAATGGAAATGTTAAAAACGTGAATGTGGGGTAGGGGGTATTTATATAAAAATAATTTTCGAATTAAAAAAAACAAATAAAAACGCGTTGCATCGTCCGAGCCATCGTCCGCTTCGCCCACAGTGGGCGAACGATGGCACAGACGATGCCCTATCGTCCGCACACCCACAGTGGCGGACGATGGCGCGCTCAAGGCATCGGGCGGCCTATCGGCCGCCCCATTCCCGATGCTCTAAATTGTCTAGCACTTAGTGCTATATAATTGGAGACGTTAGTTTATTATGGAGTATTTAAAATTGATTTATAAATTAGCATACCACATATTTATTTATAAGCAACAGGGGTTTCGGAAACAATTAACTTTTCTTATGCAATAATTTAGGAAATGATAGTTTTTCCAAATGAATAAAGCTATGCGGCCACATTATGGCCAGCCATAAATTAATTAAATAATAAAAAAAATAGATTTTTTTTCAAATTTTTTGTTTAATACTACTTGATTTTACTTTTATATATCTTCATTATATGTTGCTCAACATGTTAGTGTTGCTCTTTCGTAGTTTTTGCTCAACTTATTACTACTGTCATTTCTTGATTGTTGCTCAACGTATACAGTAATTCGTGATATTAATGTGTTTTACGTAATGAAATTCAAAGATAAGTATCAACTCACAAGTCCATTCACACACATATAAGTTTATATCGGTAATTCAAATTTTTTATACATGTAAATGGACTAAATTAACTCTTTATGGTCGGCCACATTATGGCCATTTAGCATCACTCTTTCCAAATTATGTATTTACTGATTTGGGTTCGGTTAACATCTGCATGTAAAATACTACTTCCAAGCAAACATTTTAAAACTAAGGAGTTTTTTTTTAAATAAAAACAGTGTAATTCCTCCGTATAATTGATAAATCGATTTAAAATACATTAGACGCAACCGATTGAGGCTTTTAGAGCATCTGTAACGCAACGGGCCGGGCCGCATCTCGCGAGTCCCGGCCCGTCCCGAGCGTTGCACGGAGAAGAGTCACGGCCCAGGCCCGTCCCGGGGCCGCGTTCCCGGCCTGTCGCGCGTCCTGCGTCCAGGCCTGGGATGGCGTTGCACGGTGACGGGCCGCAACTGTAGAGTCCCGGCCCAGCGTTACACGCTCCTCGGACCTGGCCGCAACCAATTTTTTTTTTTTTAAATTCGAAATTTTTTTCTATAAATACTACTTCATTTTCATACACATTCAACTTCATATTCAACTTCAAATCTCTTCCTAGAATTTGAAAAAATGCCTCCACGTCAAAGAATATTCGAAGATCAAATGTCCCGGTCGTTAGCAGAGGCGCTACCGGCAATCCAAGAAGAAATCAACAACGAAGTTGAACGCTACCAAGCTGTTATTCAAGCTTGGAACGAACAACAAACCCGGGTACCACGTATCCGGATGTATATTCACCGAGACCGTGAACAAGCTGCCTTGCGGCTTTTCACGGATTATTTCTCTAGAGATCCGCGATGGAGTGATCAGATGTTCCGTCGCCGGTTCCGGATGCGGAGGCCGTTGTTCCTACGCATTGTCAACGCAGTTGTAGCACGTGACCCGTATTTCTGCCAAACTACCGATGCTGTGGGCCGGGAAAGTATATCGACGTTGCAGAAATGCACGTCTGCCATTCGTCAACTCTCTTACGGAACTACATCAGATATGTTCGATGAGTATCTCCATGTAAGCGAGCCTACTAGCCGGGAGTCCCTCGCTAGATTCTGTCGGGCAGTCGTCGAAGCATTCAAGGATACATACTTGCGAAAGCCAACGACCGACGACGTTAGGAAGTTGGTCGACATGCACGAGCGGGCCCACTGCTTCCCGGGGATGCTTGGAAGCATCGACTGTATGCACTGGCAGTGGAAGAATTGTCCAACGGCTTGGAGAGGACAATACACTAGCGGGCACAAGGGCACACATCCCACGATTGTGTTGGAGGCCGTTGCCGATTGCAGATTGTGGATCTGGCATGCCTACTTTGGTGTCGCGGGGTCCAACAACGACCTCAATGTGTTGAACGAGTCTCCATTGTTCAACGACTTGTGTGCTGGGCGAGCACCGAACGTAGAGTTCACGGCCAACCACCGTCGGTATAGTATGGGGTACTATCTGGCAGACGGGATCTACCCTCGATGGCCCGTGTTCGTGAAGACTATCACAGCTCCGACAACCGATCGGAGGGCAATGTTTGCCCAAAGGCAAGAGGCGGCTCGGAAAGATGTCGAACGTGCATTCGGAGTCCTCCAAGCGCGGTGGGCTATCGTGAAGGGAGCGGCCCGTGGTTGGCAGCGGTCAAACATCGCCGACACAATGTATGCATGTATCATAATGCATAACATGATCGTTGAGGACGAGCAAGATAACGTCACTTTGTGGAGCGACGATCCGCTCACCAGCACCGGGAGCAACTACGTTGTCACCGAGCCGCCCGTGCAGGGCCTTCCTCACGACATCCGCAATGTCATGGCCCGTTCAGCTGCGATGCGCCAAGAGGAACAACACACTCACCTCCAAGCCGATCTAATCGAAGAAATTTGGACTCGCACCAATGTTTTCCAGAATTGACGTTATGTTTTTATGTATTTTATTTTCAGTTTTAAAATTTCTATGTTGTAATTTTGCAGTATTCGATGAAATTAAATTTTCCGTGTTATAAATTTCCAGGGTTTTTTATTTTACGAGTTAAATAGGTTGGAGTTGTGAATAGTGTCATTTATTAGTTGCGGCCCGGGCCGCAACCTGCAGGGTTACAGCAGTTGGGGCCTGGGCCGCAACTGTAGAGGAATGATGACATGGAGGGGACTTGGGGCCGGAAATGGGGACGGGGTTAATGATGCCCTTATAGCACTGCCACTCTGCCAGTGGCCGCCATCACTTTCTCGCTCTATATATGATCGTCACTCTAGATTCCCTCTCGCTGCCGCTGCCGCTGCCGATAGAGAGCCGTGATAAACCCAACAAATTATAGGTTAGAGCGTCCACATCCGTGCTCTTGTCAACGAGTACGGATGTGGGCCCGGATCCACTTTTACTCCATGCTCTTAGGCAAGAGCACAACACCCACATCCGTGCTCTTCCGCAAGGACAAGCTCAGGAGTCCCACCATTCTATTATTCAATTTAAATAAAAACATTTTCACAATATTAAAATGCATTAAAAATAACCGGAATAATATTACAAATTAAAAAAAATTAAAAATTACATAATTAAAATCCTAAAAATTAAAATTTTCATAATTAAAGTCTTAAAAATTAAAAATTACACAATTTAAATCCTAAATAGTCGGCAACGAGCCTTTCGTTGGCTCCCTCCCGATCACGATGGATGTATCGGCGAGTTGATCTAGTTGGTTGAGGAGGAGCGGTGAGGGTATTCGCTGCGATATAGGCTTCATAGGCGGCACGATGTTGTTCATAGTATTCTTGTTATTCGCGCTCTGCTTTCGCAATGAGATGGGTGAAATCCATTTGAGGGTTTGAGTGAGAGGAAGATGTAGATATAAGTTGTATGAAAAAATATGAATGAGAGATGGTTTGACGTGAAAAATGGACGATGAATGTGTGTATTTATAGATGATTTTGGGATAATAAAAAAATAAAATAAAAAAATCCAAAAAACGGTAAAAAAGCGGCAAGATTTTTGGGAATCTGAAAATATATATATATATATTTTTTGGTATTATTTTCGATTTAAAAAAAATTGAATTTTCAACGGAAATGCCGTTGGCCAATCAGAACGCGCCACGCCAGCTGCTCGCTGGCACGGATGTTCTCGATGCATTGAGCAGCGCCGCGCCAGTGGCAAGAGCGCAGCGCGGACAGCGGTGCCGTGCCGCTGGCACGGACGGACGGACAACGTCCTGCTCACCGCTGCGGATGCTCTTATATGTTTTGTTTTGTAAATTAATGATTTCCCCCTCTTTATTTATTGATTTGTGTTTGTGTTTCTGCATTGATTCTTTTCTTTAATCATGCGAGAATTTGTTTATTGTACAGTGATCTTGTGTTTTTTCCGTGATCCCTTTTTCTTCGCTGGCCTAAAACGATGGCTGATTTTTGTGTGTGTTTTGGTGGTTGATCGTAGTTGAGCTTGAAGGCAATTTTGGTGTTGGTTAAAGATTTGATTTTTATGGTTTCATTGATGTTATATATTAGTTGTGTTTGTGAAAGGGGGCATGCTTGTATTTTAGGTTTGAAGTTAATTTATGTCAAATAGGGAGTTGATGAGAGGAGACATGTCTTTCAAGTGTTTGTTCTTGTTTGGAAAGAGCTGTTTTAAAGCTTTTGTTGTAGCATGTTTGGTTAAATTATGTGTTTGATGGAAGTGGGTTAGGTTGAACTCGAGAATATTTAGTTTTCGTGTTTACACCTTGATGGATCCGCGAATTTCTGATGTTAGTAAATGCTGGTAGAGAATGAAAACTACAACACACAGAATTTACGTGGTTCGATTTACTGAAGTAAATCTACGTCCACGGGAAGAAGGGAGGGCAAGATTGTATTGCTTGATCTGGGATTACCGCTTACAACACAGACTTGCTATATGATTTTATCTCTAGAGAGCTTAACCTTTTTCTATCTGATCTAAGTTCTATTTATACATTGAACTAAGATCGTGGCTTGCATCACCACTAAGTCGTGGATGTCGTGTAGGTCATGGCCTAAGATCGTGGATGTAGTGTAGGTCATGGCCTACGATCGTGGCCTGAGTTGACACCACGTGGTAGTGGGTGTGTTGGAAGTTGTGGAAATCCAGTATGGGTCCAATAACTCCTTGTTCGGTCGAATGCTGAGACCGAACTGCTTTGGTTGCCGATCTGAGAGTAGAGCTTGATGCCGACCTGAGAGCAGAGCTTGATTGGTTGGCTTTTACCGAGCTGTAGGCTGAGGCCGAACTCCTTGTTCGGTCGAATACTGAGACCGAACTGCTTTGGTAGCCGATCTGAGAGTAGAGCTTGATGCCGACCTGAGAGCAGGAGCCAACCGAGCTGTAGGCTGAGGCCGAACTCTTTGGTAATGCCGAACTCATACTCTTCCTTGGGCTTTGGGCTGATGGGCCGTCATTGCTGTTGGGCTTATTTAGTACGCACCCCATCACTACCCCCCCCGAAGGGCGAAGTGATTCACTTCGGCGAAGTGAGTCACTTCGGCATTCTGGATAAAGGCAAAGGGGGAGGCTGATGTCAGGGGACGTGCCTTGCATTAAATGCGACAGTAAAATCCGGCCGTTGAATCCTGAAAAGGTGGGATTCGAAACGGTGCGACGATTTTGAAATCTTCGCCGAATCTGATAAATACCTCCTTTCTTCATCATTGAAGCACTTTTGCGACTGCTTCTTCTGCACTCTCTCTTTTTTGCGAAAATTCTCTCTCCGATTTCAAGAATTTCTTCAGACTTTCTTCACCTTCAAAAAGTAAGAAAAATGTCTTCTTCTTCTTCTTCTTCGGAGTCGGGTAGCGTTAGGAGAGGCGGTAAGGGGTCTTCTGGCCGGAAAGAGTCCGGGGAGAAGACCGTAGAGTATTTCCATAGTATTTTGAGTAAGGATACTGTGATATCCCTACCCGAAAAATACTTTTTTCCTGGGGGGAAGGCGGTGGTACCTGACGGTGATCATAGGGCTGACTCCCCGCCGGAGGGTTATGCCACCGTGTACGAGGCCTGCTTAGAATGCGGGCTTCGTTTCCCCCTCCCTTCTGCCTTTATAGATTTACTAGATTTTTTTCAGCTTCCTTTAGGCCAGGTGACTCCGAACTCCTGGAGGCACTTGTCGGCCTTCGCTGCCGAACTCCGTAGGTTAGGAAGGGATTTGTCTTTGAAGGCGATCCTTAAATTCTTTCAATTTAAGAGGAAGGGGTCTTGGTTTTACTTGATCCCTGTACAGCCCTTTAGGGCCTTTTGTAAAACGAAGTGGCCGAAGTGGCAAAACCGCTTCTTCTACTATGATAGGACCGCGGCTCCTAGTTTTCCCTGGAGAGGGCCGAAGTCCGTTATCCGTCATCCTCGGCCTGAACCGTTGGACGAGCTCGATGGCGAGCTCAACAAGATTCCCATAGTTAGGAAACAATACACGGAGTCTGAGCTCGTCAAGGGCGACGTCGTGTTCGACATCTCGTCTTCGGACGAAGAGGCCGAGGGTGAGGATTTCTCTTTATCTTTATGCTCTACTGCTTTAACGAAGAAAACTAACCTTGCTTTCTTACTTTTTGGCAGTGTATATGCTGAACAAGGCTATCCGAAAGTCCTCCGAGCTTGTGGAGCCGGAGAGGCAGAGAGCCCCTCGCTCGGCGTCTGAAGCCGAGAAGAATCCGAAGAGGCAAAGAACCTCTTCTTCGGATCCGAAAGAGCCGGAGTCGTGTTCGGCTAAAGGGAAGGGGAAATTTCATGAGTCCCCAAGAGTGCCGGGGAAAGACCTGGTCATCTCCGAGGTGGTTGCAGACATCCCGGAACACGTCCCCGAGCCTTTTCAATGGCCGACGAATTTTGTGGAGGTAAGCTTTCTGACTTGGCTTCTTTTCCACATTTTTTGATGGCCATTCTGTTGAGTTTTTTCCTTGTTCATCTTCAGAGAGCCAAGCTCGTCTCCGTGGAGCTCTCCAAAGCATCCCACGACTACGAGGAGATGCAGAAGGAGTTGCATCTTGCTCGTAGTGTGGCCGAACAGGCTGAGGCCAAATTTGAGAGGGCCCGAGCTGCTAGGATCTCGGCTCAGGATGAAGCCCGGTCAGCCAAAAACCAGCTCATCATCCTGCAAGAGCAGACGAAGCACCGGGAAGCTCAGAAGGAGGCTGCCGCCGTGGCTGCCCAGGGGGAGGCTCTCCGTGTTTACACGGAGAAACTCTTTTTGAGCAGCCAGTTCTCGGCCTTTGTCGGTAGTCTGGTAAGGCTAATTACCGATAAGGGCGAGCAGGGGGCCGACGTCGTGCTGCCTCTGTACAGCCGAGAGATAGCAGCTCGGCTTCAGAATCTGCCGCTCCTTGAGGAGCTCGCTTCATCCTCGGTCCTGCTTTCTGCAGACCGAGTCCGGAGTTGTCGAGCTGATCGGGACGAGAACCTGGAGGCTATCTTTGCCTCCGTGGGACCCGTTTCACCCGCTTCGACTTACAACGGAGAGGGTGAGGCCGAGCCGCTGGAGCTGGAGGCCGAAGTCGAGCGGGCCGGGCATCCGGAGAAGGAAGCCGATCAGGAGGCGGAGGCGAGGCCGGCAGGATGCGAGGCCGAGGCTGAGGTAGCTCAGGAGAAAGAAGCTGAACCAGACCAAGGAGCCGGAGACGAAGCTGGCGGAGTATGATTTCGTCTCCCTTCTCTTAGTCTAGTTTCTTCTTTGTAAAATGGCCTTGAAGCCCTCCTAGTGTAAAAAATTTTCCTTGTGAATGAAAAATTCTCTACACTTGTCTTCGTATAGCTTTTCATACTCGCCTTTATTCTTGTTGTATTTTACTATCTGCTCGGTACAGCTGCCGAACTAATATAGCTGCTTTGTACTCAAGGAGATGGAGATACTTCACTGGAAACGGCTGTACTCTTCGGCTTTAGACGAAGCTGAGAAAAGAGCTATAGCCGATCAGACGAAGAATGACGAGCTTCTGGCTCGTTTAGTGAAGCTGGAGGCCGATAATAAGGACTTAGAGTCCGATAAGAAGGATCTGGAGGCCGAGCTGAATACGACTATTGCTGAGAGGACTGCGTACGAGGATTACATCCGTGTGCGCGGGGGAGTGACCATATCAGATGTTCAGAGTCGAGTTGACGAACTGTGGGAGGAATATCATGTACTCCGGAGGAACAATGCGCTGGAGAGCTCGGCTTGCCAACAAGTTGTGAAATCCTTACGGCGCTGGGCTTCTCGGTACGACATCATTCTTTCCCGGCGTCCCGCAATCGAGAGATTCCTTAGGCATTTCCCGCCAACAGATGCTCGCACTCCAGATCAAGCCTCTGGTTCCCTTGTTCAAAATCCTACTCCAAGTCAACAACGAACTCCGGAACAGCCGGAAACGTCAAGACGAGAACGGGCTCAGGAGCAACCGGAATCGTCAAGACAGGGACGGACTGAAATTCGCCGAGGAGTTGTGACTATGAGCGAGCAAGATCAGCAGATGCTTATTGCAGAGACTCTTCATCGCCGAGGGGTTAGAGCTTCTGGGGCTCGCGGAAGAGGTGTTGGGTCGAGGATAGCATCTCGTCGACCTGCTTATTCTTCATCTGCTCGGAACAACCGAACTCGGCTTCCAGAGGATTTTGCAGATAGGTGGCTTAACTTCAGCAACCCTGGACAGTAGAATAGTCCTTTGTAATAGCGTAACGCCATTTTGTAGGGTAGCTGAGTTGTATGCCGAACAAGATTTGAAAAATGAAATTTTGTTTTCGCTTCTAACACTGTATTTACAGCTTAGCGAAAAAATTTCATCGTACTCGTCCTCGGTCTTATGAAGTAAACTTCTTTGACCGGACTTGGTCCTTGGTCTGATGAAATAAACATCTTTGACCGGACTCGTCTTTGGTCTGATGAAATAAACATCTTTGACCGGACTCGTCTTTGGTCTGATGAAATAAACATCTTAGACCGGACTCGTCTTTGGTCTGATGAAATAAACATCTTTGACCGGACTCGTCTTTGGTCTGATGAAATAAACATCTTTGACCGGACTTGGTTTGTGTTCTAATTTGGCGATTTTTGTCGCCGGGATCGAACTTTCCCTTGTCCTAATTCAGCGAGTTTTATCGCGTGGATCGGACTTTCCCAGTTAACCGAAGTGGTCTTATGCAGTAAACCTCTTTGACTAGACATGGTCGTCCCCGGTCTTATGAGGTAAACTTCTTTGACCGAACTTGGTCGTCCTAATTCGGCGAGGTTTATCGCGTGGATCGGACTTTCCCTTATTGCAGTTCGTTTCAGACGAAGTGCTTGTTAAGCTGAATTGCGGTCTTGTATCCTCCTTGGAAGCTTGGACTCACAATCGTTGGCTTATTGCAGTTCGTTTCAGACGGACTGCTTGTTAAGCTGAATTGTGGTCTTATATCCTCCTTAGAAGCTTGGACTCACAATAGTCTTTAATAATCGATCTAAAAAAGGGGATCAGTCCTTAAAGAACGATATACCTTGGTACCATTTGTAAGAGACGACAAGCACATAGAGACAAAACACATAGAGAAAAAAAGGAAAAAGACGAAGGAAAAAAACTTTAAACCTTTTTTTTTTTTTTTTTTTTTTTTTTTTTTTAAAAACGACAAGTAAAAGGTACAAGTAAGAAACAAACAAATAAAAACATATACCCCTATGACCGAACTAGACACGAGACGGACTGACCGGACTTTTGTCTCTTACAAGTGGAACTTCTTGAGGTTGGAGACGTGCCATGTTCGGGGTACTTGTTCTCCTGACATGTGAGTCAATTTATAAGATCCTTTGCCGAGGACTTCTGACACCCGATATGGACCCTCCCATGTGGGTTCGAGTTTGCCCAGCTTTTCTGCTCGGCTTACTTCGTTGATTCTCAAGACGAGATCTCCCACTTGAAATTGAAGCTTTTTCACCCTTTGGTTATAATACCGGGCTACTTGCTCCTTATACTTGGCTGCTTTTATGCACGCCAATTCTCTTCTTTCTTCGGCGAGATCTAGTTCTGCTCTCAGTCCGTCGTCATTCATTTCTGAGGAGAAATTTAGAGTTCGGGGACTGGGTACGCCGATCTCCACTGGAATTACGGCTTCAGTGCCGTACACCAGACTATACGGAGTTTCACCGTTGGAGGTTTTGGGTGTAGTTCGGTAGGACCATAGGACTTGAGGGAGATTTTCTACCCATTGTCCTTTGGCTTGTTCTAACCGAGCTTTTAACCCTTTCACCAGAATCCGGTTCGTTACTTCCGTTTGTCCGTTTGCTTGGGGATGGGAGACCGAAGTGAACCGCTGTTGAATGTTCAGCTCTTGGCACCAATTCTTGAACGTCTTGTCGGTGAACTGAGTCCCATTATCCGAGATGAGGATGTGGGGTATGCCAAATCGGCACACTATGTTCTTCCAGACGAAGTCCAATGCCTTTGAGCTCGTTATCGTAGCTAATGGTTCAGCCTCCACCCACTTCGTGAAGTAGTCCACGGCAACGATAAGGAATTTCATTTGCCGAGGAGCTTGAGGAAGTGGTCCCACTATGTCTATGCCCCATTGCATGAAAGGCCAAGGGCTTTGCATAGTGTATAGATCGGTCTGCGGCATCCTTGGGACATTTGCATGAATTTGGCACTTCTTACACTTCTTGACGAGCTGCACTGCCTCTTGTACCATGGTTGGCCAATAATATCCCCATCTCAGAACTTTTTTAGCTAAAGCTCTGGCTCCGATGTGGCTACCGCACGATCCTTCATGAACTTCTCTGAGGATGTAGTCCGTCTCTTCTGGTCCTACGCACCGCAATAACGGCTGGAGGTAAGACTTTCTAAAGAGGACTCCTTCATGAAGTTCGTACCGAAGTGCTCGGCACGTGATCTTCCGAGCTTCTCTCTTATCCTCGGGCAATTGTCCTTGATCCAGATACTGCAAGATCGGCGTCATCCAGTTCGGCGAGCTGGATACTGAATGTACCTCGGCTTCATCAATGCTTCGATGCATTAATTCTTCCGCCTTTGAGCTCGGATCTGAGGCCAACTTACTTAAGGTATCTGCTCGGCTATTTTCCGCTCTGGGAATGCGGATTATCCGAAAATAGGAGAAACTTCGGCTGATGCTTTGCGCTTTGTCCAAATACTTCTTCATTCTCTCGTCACGAGCTTCACTTGTACCCAACATGTGATTTACTATGACTTGTGAATCACAATGGACTTTGAGAGATTTGACGAGCAGACTTTGCGCTAACTGGAGTCCGGCCAGGAGGGCTTCGTACTCAGCTTCATTATTAGTAGTGGGGAATAGGAACCGAAGTGAGTAGGTTACCTCGTGTCCGTCGGGAGCGACAAGTAGAATACCAGCTCCACTTCCCATCTTGTTTGAAGCTCCATCTACGAATCCGCTCCAGCAGTCCGGCGGTTCTACTTCGGATTCCAAGGGCTGTGCTAGTTCGGCATTGGCAGAATTCTTCTGTTCGGCAATAACAGGAATTGCTTGATCGAACTTTGCTTCTGCAAGAAAATCTGCCAAGGCTTGTCCCTTGATGGCTTTCCGAGGTAGATATTCAATTGTGTGCTCTCCCAACTCTATAGCCCACTTGGCGATTCTGCCTGATGCTTCTGGTTTGGTCAACACTTGCCGAAGTGGCAGATCAGTTAAGACGCATACCTTGTGAGCATAGAAGTATGGCCGCAGTCTCCTTGCTGCATTTACTAATGCTAGAGCAATCTTTTCCAGAGGTTGATACCTGGTTTCTGGACCTCTTAATGCTCGGCTTGTAAAATAGATGGGAAGCTGCTTTAGGCCTTCTTCTCGTATAAGCACCGCGCTGATGGTTTGATTCGATGCCGCTAAGTATAAGAATATTTCTTCGGCTTCGGTTGGAGCAGAGAGAATAGGAAGCTCGGCTAGATAACTTTTGAGCTCGTCAAAGGCCTTTTTCTGCTCGGCTCCCCACTCGAACTTTGGTGCCTTTTTCAACACCTTGAAGAACGGCAGTTGCTTTTCGGCTGCTTGGGAAAGGAATCGATTCAGTGCGGCTAGACATCCGGTTAGCCTTTGCACGTCATGTATGGACTTCGGCATTGCCATATTCTGAACGACTTGAACTTTTGAGGGGTTTGCCTTGAGTCCGTCCTTTGAAACCCAACAACCCAGAAACTTTCCCGAATCTACCAAAAAGGTACACTTTTGGGGATTAAGTTTGAGGTTGGCTTTCTTGAGCACGTTGAGAGTGGACTTGAGGTTGTGCTCGTACTCCGAGGTGCTTTTGCTCTTGACGACTATATCGTCAACATACACTTCGACCTCCTTTCCAATCAGGTGCCGAAAAAGCTTGTCTACCATCCTTTGATAAGTGGCTCCGGCATTCTTTAAACCGAATGGCATCTTTTTATAAGCGAAAATGCCGAAATCAGTAATGAAGGCCGTTTTTGAAGCGTCAATCTCATCCATTAAAACCTGATGGTATCCTTTGTATAGATCAAGAAAACAAAAAATTTCAAAGCCTATCAGAGCTTCTACTTTTTTATCTATGTTCGGAAGGGGATAGCAATCTTTGGGACAGTGCTTATTTAGATCGGTGAAATCTATGCACATCCGCCATCCTCCTTCCTTTTTCTTGATCATGACAGGATTGGCCACCCACGAAGGATACTTCACTTCGAATAACACATCCGCCTTCAATAATTGACGGACTTCGTCATGGATGACTTGACTTCGTTCTGCCGCAAAGAGTCTTTGCTTCTGTTTTATCGGCCGGACCGAAGGATCAATATTTAAACGATGAGTGATTACCTCGGGGGGCACTCCGGTCATGTCCAACGGAGACCATGCAAAGACGTCTTTGTACTCCTTGAGGAGCTGGATGGTTTTTTCCCGAAGTAGAGGCGTTCCCGCGAAGCCGATCTTAACCGTTCTGGATGGATCGTCTTCGTACAGCTGAACTGTCATCGAATTCGGCTCCGGTATGACTTCGGTCATTGCCTCTGACTCCGGCTGCTGTGATTGCTATGCTTGGTGGTGCCGATCTGAATGCTCGGCACTTCTAAGCGCAATTTGCAGACATTCCTTTGCTCTCTTTTGGTCACCTCGGATGACCGCTATCCCTCCTTTAGTAGGGATCTTGATGGTGAGGTGATAAGTGGAGCAAATGGCCCGAACTGTGTTGAGCCAGTCTCTTCCCAGGATGACGTTGTACGGGGACCGAGCTTTCACCACGAAAAACTCAATCATCGTACTGGAGCTAGTAGGCGCTTTCCCCACCGTGATCGGAAGGCTGATAATACCTTCAGGGCGGGTGTCCTCCTGGGCGAAGCTCTTCAGGGGAAGCGGAGCCGGACTGAGCCGAGCTGGGTCCACTTCTAGTTTGTCGAAGCACTCTTTAAAAAGAATGCTGACTGACGCTCCTGTATCCACAAACACCCTGTGGATCAGTTTGTTTGCCACTCCGGCTTGGATGACAATGGCGTCTTGGTGAGGAGAGATGGCCGGGACGGGATCAGCATCCGAGAACGTAATCACTTCGTCCTGCTTCAGCCTTTTATGCGTTGGCTCCTCTCGATTGGAGCCTCTGCGCTCTGACTTCAGGGACGACTTGGTCTTCCCGGCAGGGAGAGCGTCAATAGTCAGGATTACTCCATCATATTGCGGCTCGTCATCGTCTTCGGGATCCGGCTGCCTTTTCGGATCCTGAGGAGCGCAGTTCGCACCTCTCTGCTTCTTATTCTTCTTTGACTGCTTGCTTTGGTATTTCTTCAATGTCCCTGCCCTCACAAGAACATCGATACCTGCAGCCAAGTTTCTGCACTCCTCGGTATCGTGACCGTGGTCTTGATGGTAGGAGCAGTAGTTATCCTGGGGTCGGCGCGCGGCTGATTTCGTCATCCGCTTTGGCTTTTCGAACAGGTCAGAGTGCAGTTCGAAAATTTCCGCTCTCGGCTTGTTCAGCGGTACGAACTGAGCGGGCGGCTTCTCGGGATTGAGACGGGGGCCCAATCTGTCTTGCACCGGAGTCCTTTGAATCCTTTCAAAAGGAGTTCGGCGAGGATGTCCCTGATCGCCAAAAGGAGTTCGGCGAGGATGTCCCTGATCGCTATGATCGGGCTTCCTCCTGTCTCCTCGGGACGATGAGCTGTCTAACGACCGTTTGCGACGGTCTGCCTCATCGGCCCGGGAGTACTGGTCCGCAATGTCCCACATTTCCTGAGCTGTCTGCGGACCGCACTCAACGAGCTTCCTGTAGAGAGCTCCGGGCAGGATTCCATTTTGGAATGCCGAGATGACAAGCAGATCGTTGAGATCGTCTACTTGCAAGCATTCCTTGTGGAATCTTGTCATAAAGTCGCTGATTTTTTCGTCGCGACCTTGACGAATGGAAAGCAGCTGAGCCGAAGTGATTCGGGCTTCCGCTTTCTGAAAGAACCTCCTGTGGAAGGCATCCATTAGATCTCGGTAAGATCTGATGCTGCCCTGGGGGAGGCTATCGAACCACCTTCTCGCGTTCCCGATGAGCAGCTCGGGAAACAGCTTGCACATGTGGACCTCGTTGAGACCCTGGTTCGCCATGTTATATTGATAGCGCCCCAAGAAATCGTGAGGGTCCACGAGCCCGTCGTAAGTCATCGACGGAGTTCGGTAGTTCTGTGGTAGGGGAGTTCGGGTGATGTCGTCCGAGAACGGAGTCTTCAGTGCTCCGTACACGGCGAATCCGATATCTCGTCGGTATGGAGGAGATTGAGTTCTCCTGTGATTCCGGTACCGAGGAGGAACAGGAATATGTCGGGGTTGAGGATTCTTCTTCCTGGAAGACACGGCACTACTGCGGTAGTGACTTTCATGTCTGGATGAGGAAGGAGAATCCTCCGTTTTCGTCTTCGGCTCTTGGCTCTTTTGCAGGAAGGCTAAGAACTCATCCTGCTTCTCAGCCAAGAACAGCTTGACAGCCTCATTCAAATCAGGCTGCTGGGAAGACTCAGTGGGACGATTTTTGGAGCGGCCTGTTCCTTCGCCATGAGAACTGGTGGTGGATTTATCCCTAGGCTGTTTTCCAGACCTATGGGATGGATTGGCTTCCTCCTGGTTCTCACGGGCAGGAATACGGGTACTCTGCGATCTGGTATGCATTTTTTGGGTGGAAAAAATGGATCAAAAATTCGCTTTATCACAAATTTTGTTCTCTGTTTCCCACAGACGGCGCCAGTGATGGATCCGCGAATTTCTGATGTTAGTAAATGCTGGTAGAGAATGAAAACTACAACACACAGAATTTACGTGGTTCGATTTACTGAAGTAAATCTACGTCCACGGGAAGAAGGGAGGGCAAGATTGTATTGCTTGATCTGGGATTACCGCTTACAACACAGACTTGCTATATGATTTTATCTCTAGAGAGCTTAACCTTTTTCTATCTGATCTAAGTTCTATTTATACATTGAACTAAGATCGTGGCTTGCATCACCACTAAGTCGTGGATGTCGTGTAGGTCATGGCCTAAGATCGTGGATGTAGTGTAGGTCATGGCCTACGATCGTGGCCTGAGTTGACACCACGTGGTAGTGGGTGTGTTGGAAGTTGTGGAAATCCAGTATGGGTCCAATAACTCCTTGTTCGGTCGAATGCTGAGACCGAACTGCTTTGGTTGCCGATCTGAGAGTAGAGCTTGATGCCGACCTGAGAGCAGAGCTTGATTGGTTGGCTTTTACCGAGCTGTAGGCTGAGGCCGAACTCCTTGTTCGGTCGAATACTGAGACCGAACTGCTTTGGTAGCCGATCTGAGAGTAGAGCTTGATGCCGACCTGAGAGCAGGAGCCAACCGAGCTGTAGGCTGAGGCCGAACTCTTTGGTAATGCCGAACTCATACTCTTCCTTGGGCTTTGGGCTGATGGGCCGTCATTGCTGTTGGGCTTATTTAGTACGCACCCCATCACACCTATTTCAGTTTATGGCTGAGACAATGAGGCTATCAGTATGTGATTTATTAGTATAAATGATCTGTGGGAAGTGGAAAGAGACTAAAACCAGAATTACTCAGTTTATTTTAGAAACATGGTAGTGTGGTAACAATTCCTTCACCAATAGTAGTTGTTCCCTGGATATGGCATGGCCCCTATTACGTTTCTCAAAGTTCACTTGGGTAAGATTTACAATGCTCGGGTAAAAGTAGCGCTTTTACTTTCACTGCAAAAATGGCGGTTTTCTCTTTGCAGGAAATCTGAGCTGAATAAAAATAAGAAAAGGGAAAGAAACACATTATTATATTGTGACGTGCCGGATGAAGTTGTTTTGATTTTATGGCACTCAAATTCTGTTCAGGCAATGTTTGTCGTGTTTCTTAACTGATTCATTTTGGTTGGGGTTTGTCTTGCACGAATCACCTATTGTAATGCCTTTGTAAGTTATATGTATAGGTTTGTAATCGAATGAGAATCTCAGTACTATGTGACTTAGCTATTCGTGAATTGACCAGCCAAAGTATTTAGAGCACCGCAATGCGGGCCGCCGGCGTTCCGCGTGCCGTTCCGCCGGAACGGCTTTGCAGCGGAACGCGTTGCGGAGCATGGATTCGTCAAGGTTCCGTTCCCATGCCGTGCCGGGTGCCGACGGCACGACTCGCGGCACGGTCTTTGCCGCCACGCGCTTCGGCGGCGTGGCTCTCCCCAGCGTCGTGCGTGACGCCCACTCGCCGGCCCGCGAGTGGGCTACGTCACGTGCTGACGCAATAATTATTTTTTTTAAAAAAAATTCGATTTTATAAAAAAATTTTAACGGTATTATTACGGTGTTTTTACCGTTTTTAAATTTTTTTAATTTTTTTTTTATTTTCTTATTCTATAAATACTCTTAATTCATCCTCATTTCACACACAACTACACATCTATTCTTCCTAAATCAACTTCATCTCCTCTCCAATTTTCATATTCAATCTCTTCACAAAATGTCCGGCGACGGCAGCTACGGCAGTGGCGGCTCCGGTGGGTGGGATCTCAACGCGTTCGGCGATTGGGAGACCATGTACAACACACTTGGTGGTTCCGGTTCGTCGACGCCGGGCACCCAGGGGTCGGCGACGCCGGGTGGGTACCAACCACCCACTTTTGATGTGGATGCATACGCTCGACCCTCCGCCTCGCGGCTTGTCCCAGATTCGGGAGGATATCCCCGTTGAACCCACCCAGGGAGGAGGCCGAGGCGGTGGAAGCTCCAGGGCTGCGTCTGAGGCTGCCGAGGAGGAGGAGGAACCGGAGGATCTGGGCCGGCATCCATACAACAACGAAGAAACAAAGGCGGTGTACAACGCCTGGCTCACCGTCTCGTATGATCCCATCGTCGGGAATCAACAAGCCGCCAAGTGCTTCTGGGAAAAGGTCCGTGATGTCTACCACCAGACTAAGCCGAAAGGGGCCCGGAAGCGCAAATATACAATGCTCCGTGCTCACTTTGGCCGAGTCGACTTACAGGTCAAAAAATTATGCGGCATCTACTCGGCCGAAGCGGCGCACTACCAAAGAGGAGCTTCGGGCGCCGACATTATGAGGGCGGCTTTGCGCACCTTCCACCAGGACACCGGTCTACAGTTCAAATTTGTTGATATTTGGCAGCTCGTCAAGGACGAGGAAAGGTGGGCCGGCGGTGTCCGCTCCAGCCGTGGGCGCACGAAGCACACGACGAGCGGCAACTACTCGTCTGGTGACACCGGGGAGGGCAGCGAGGGTGAACCGCAGGTGTTTGCGGGTACGGCCAGCGAATACGGGGGATTCAGCCGTGGGCGCCGTCGGCCGCAAGGGACGAAGGCGGCGAAGGCGGCTAGAGCGAGGAAGGGCCGAGGCGAATCAAGCCAGCCGAGGCGAATCAAGCCAGCCGGCCTCGGGATCGGGCTCGCGGGGAGGCTCGGACACACTTATGGTGGCGTACATGACCGCCAAAATGGCGGACACTTCCCGCTTCTCGTACGCCCAATTCGCGGCCTGGTGGAACGGAATTGTGCATATGGCAGCACAACTTGGCCTTCCGACTCCCCCTCAACCTCGACCGCCTCCGGAGGATGATTAGCCGGCGGAGTAGTTTTTTTATTTTCCCACGTTTAATTGTGTGTTTTTTATTTTTTTAGGATTTTAATTGTGTGTTTTTTATTTTTTTAAGTTTAAGTTGTAATTTTTTTTAATGTTGTGTGTTTTTTAATAAAGTGTGTTTGTTTTAATTGAATTGAGTTGGAAATAAAAATAAGAAATGAAATTGAATGAATAGTAATTTAAGGAACGGTTAAGGAACGACTAAGAAACGGAGGGTTGCAGGTTCCGTTCCTTAGTTAAGGAATGGAGTAAAAAAGTACAGTGATGCCCGCAAATAGTAGTTTAAGGAACAGTTTAGGAACGGTATAGGAACAACATTTTAGATGGCCTTAGCCCTCTTTTTGGAACTTGCAAAATGACAAGTGGCGAGGTTAGAAAAATCTCCGTACAGGACATTCAAATGGTAAGTTTCATGGTTATTTTTTATTTGTAAACACATTATCTGTCCACATGGTTTGTCGTGCAACTGTAACGGTCAGGATCAGGTGGTCATGTGGGATCATTTATGTCATTATACCGTGAAGGAATAATGATAAATTGATAAGATAACCAATTTTGGCATCTATATCTTTTGAGCTATTATTGTAATTGATGCATATGGTCATATAATGGCATTTTTAAGCGGCAAACTGCCTTAAAAGTCATAAACTTTTTTCATTTTTCGGTTTTTCCCACGAACTAAAAAATTAGCGTGTAAAGTCATGAATTTTATCGGGTTGTTGAAATTTCCCATTTGACCCGACCCTAGAGTTTTCCGGTCGAAATCTTGCGCACGTGGCAAGCCTGAATTCTGACGTGGAAAACGCCGAAATTCATTAGCCCTAAAAGTCACAACCTTTTCCTATTATCCGGTTTTTTCCCACGAACTTTTCCCATCCTCCCGTCGCGATTTCTTCTCACCGGAATTCTGTCGTAATCCAATTTCAATGTTTTCCATTTAAAAGAATCGATTTTTGGTCAATTTTGATTGAATGTGCTTTTTTTTATTTGTTCGAAATTAGTCAATTTTCTGATTTGAATGTATGGTTTCAATCTCAATTTTTTTTAGAATAATTACTTTAGCTCCCAAATCTCAACCAATTCAACGTATCTTTCAACAAATTAAACGACTCCATTCCAAAAGGCCTTGTAGGAAAACCAAAGGAATAACTTCTCGACACTTCTCTTTGTGGGAAGCCTCTTGACACCGTGTGCCCCAAAACTCTGGCTATTGCCACGAGTGGCGGCGGCGAAGGGAAGAAGAAGCTCTCTAGCGGCGCCATTGCGGGAAATGCAATTGGATCTGTTTTAGGGCGGTTTCTCTTGTTGTTACTACTTCCTCCGTCCCAAGATAAGCGACTCGTATTCCTTTTTGAGATGTCCCACTATAAGTGAGTCATTTCTCTTTTTAGTAAAAAATTCTCTCTCTTACTTTATTCTCCACCTACTTTATTATCTCTTCACTCCTCTACTTTTCTCTCCGTCTCTCTCTCATACCTTACTCCCTCCACTTTAACTATTTAAATATGAATTCCTTAAATCTCGTGCCAAAAAGAAGTGCTTCAGTTATCTTGGGACGGAGGGAGTATTATTTATCATGTGTAGAAAGCAGAGCAGGAAGAAGTCGTGGTCAGTCGACGTGGAGGCTTTAAAAAAAGGAAAGTGACTCCTCCACCGGCGCGCAGAAGCCCCTCGCCGCCATCGTGCTCATTGTCGTCGGCACCGATTTGAGAGTGAAGTGAAAGGAATTTGAGGATGAATTTAGGGTAAAAATGGAGGTGAATTAGGCTAAATTTGGGGATTTTGTGGGCTAAAATACGAGTAAGCTTAATATTAACACGTCAGTACACACTCATCACGCTCTCAGCAACCACGTTAGCTTAAAAGGACACGTCAGCAGGACAACTTTTTAGTTCGTGGAAAAACCGGAAAATGAGAATAGTTTGTGACTTTTGGGGCAGTTTAACACGTCAGCAGCCACGTCAACTAATACACTCAACAACCACGTCAGCTTAAAAAGACATGTCGGCTTGATTTATGGCCAGAAAACCAGTCATGGGAAAACGGCAACCGAATGTAAAGTTCATGACATTATACGCTAATTTTTTAGTTCGTGGGAAAAACCGGAAATGGAAAAAGTTTGTGACTTTTAAGGCAGTTTGCCATTTTTAAGCACTGATTTATAAGAAAACAGAAAAATTCCTTAGATTTTAAAATCTCGTACCCCTCTTTTATGTCTGTGGCATTTGTCTACCATATGTGCTAAACTCTTTTTTTAATGCATACCAGGTCCAAATTCTTATCGAAAGATGCGTTCAGCTTTACATGAGTGAGAGGGAGGTTGTGAAAATGTTGTCACACCAGGCAAAGATTGAACCTGGCTTCACCGAAATTGGCAACTTTTATTTCGAGTCCCACATTTTTTGTATTAACAAACGTGCTTCATCTTAATAATTCTTGAAAAATGTATGTACATGTCCTTTACAACTCCCTTATTGACTATACTATATGTTTGGATTTATCTAATAATTTGCTTTCTTCCAGTGCGGCGAAAACTCGAATCGGAAAACCAGGGATTTTTTCGGGCGTATCATCTGAGGCTGATTGTGAAGGACCAGATATTAAGATTTAATCAGTTGCTCGAGAGACAGGTTGAGCTAATGCGTCAAGTTGGTCAGACAGGAGTCACTTCTATGTCTTTGTCGAATGAATCTCAGATCACAGTGACCATATGCCACATTAGGCTTTTATGCATACATTTGTTTCTTTGGATCAAAACAGTATGTTATTGGCTTTATTGATTAGTGAATTTTTTTTTCAAACTTGGGTAGTGCACAACTCCTCGGGTTATCAGGTTCAACAGCCAGCTGGCCTCGCAACACCAACTTCATATTTGGCACAGATAACAATCTTATACAACCTCGCAACACAATTGAAGTTCCCATTTCACCTTTCACTAGTGGTGATCCAAACAAGCTCATTTGGATTTTTGGGACAGATACCGTGCAACTTCAGTCTCTCAGATTTGACAGCCGACTTTTCGAATAGTACAGGTGGGTTCTCCACTGTCCTCTTACCATGTCAAGCGTTTTATTTGTTTTGACTCATGTTTAGCGGCTCGTTTAGATATACTCGAGAGCTACTCTAGATCGCCATTTCTGGGCTCAGGAGCGAACTTCTTGGACAACAAGGTACTATTTTCTTTGTGCGTTCAGTTATTCCGTGTTACTTGAAAATGGCAATCTCTGTTGATGTTTTAAAGCTACAACTCGATGGGCAGATGCTAGGAGATTGGACACCGTATCGGAGGGGTTGAGTTACGATGATTTCGCCAGGATTGAATCTTTCGAATGAACTAGCAAACTGGTACGAGCATGAAGAAATTTAGATGCAAAATAATTCTTCATCTTATCTCGCCTTGTTTAAGCAAAACCACAGTAATTTATTCTTCCTTGTTGCGTTTATTGGTTTTGGTCCTTACTTATATACTACTACAAGTTTCTGTAAATACATTCAAGAATAATTCAAGGTATCATTGATGGATGAATTATTTCACGTCTTTGCTTAGTTAGTATGATAAATTATGGTGACCAATTGAACTATTGTGCATGCGTCTTAATAATCAATCAAACATATATCTTGCAAAATATCATATACTATCAATATATGTTTTGTTGTGTAGTTCAGTTCATTAATAGCCTCAATTAAACAAGCCCAAACACACTGCATATTCCTCGAACTTATTTTTACCAACTTATCATTTCTTTTCAAATCATCATCTTGTGTACACTTTATTTTTCTTCTCTTTGTTAATAGAGTATGTAATTTTAACAACAAATTTCATACACTAAGTTTAAGTACAATATAGATCCGATCCAATCCAATCTTAAAGAAAAACCATAGGGTTCTTCAACATATGATATAGGAAGTCTGAAAGAAAAATCATACTCTAAGATTCTTCAACACATGATGTAGGAAGTCTGAAAAGCGTAATTAAAGCTAAACTATATAGTAAGTGCTACCCTTCCAAATTATAAGTAAATGACTAAATTACAAATTCTAACACCAATATCCTACCAACTCAACATGTGCTTACTAAGGTCATCCGCAACGCGTCTCGTTGCCATCTCTATCTCGCCTCGGCAAGACGAGACGGCATCGAGACGGCGTTGCAGCCCCGCGGCTCGTCCCGGTCTCAACGAGCGTCTCGTCCCAGTGAGACGGTTGGCGCGCTAGCTCGCCACGCGCCAGCGCCACGTGGCGCGCGCTGGCGCTAGGCGTGACGCCCACTTGCAGGCCCGCGAGTGGGCGTCGTCACGCTGACGCAATAAATCTTTTTTTTTAAAAAAATTCGATTTTAATAAAAAATTTAAAAACGGTCATATGACCGTTCAACTGTTATTTTATTTTTTTTTATTCTATAAATACTCCCCTTTCATCCTCATTATACACACAAACACGCATCTATTTTTCTCAAATCATCTCTATTTCCTCTCCAATTTTCATCTCACCTCTCCAATTTTCATCACAAAATGTCCGGCGACGGAAACTCTGGCGGCTCCGGCGGCTTTGACATAAATGCGTTTGGCGATGGGGGGGGGCATGTACAATGTCTTGGGTGGTTCCGGTTCCAGTTCGTCGACGTCGGGCACCCAAGGCTCGTCGACGCCGACGACGTACCAACCACCCCATTTTGATGTGGATGCATACGCTCGTCCCTCCGCCCCGAGGTATTCGCAGGGATTATCCTAAATTAGGGAGGATTATCCGGATGAACCCAATCCGGAAGAAGGACAAGGCGGTGGAAGCTTCAGGGCTCGCGCATTTGACACCGTGGAGGAAGAGGAGGAGGCGGCCGAGGAGGAGGAGGATGTAGGCCGTCATCCATACAGCCGCAAGGACACGATGGCTCTGTACAATGCCTAGGTCAACGTCTCGTACGATCCCATCGTCGGGAGTCAACAAACCCGTAAGTGTTTTTGGGAAAGGGTCACCGACGCCTACAATGAGATTAAGCCAAAGGGGTCCCGCTGCCGCACATTGAAGATGCTCCGCAGTCATTTTGACCGAGTCGACAGACAAGTCAAAAATTTTTGCGGGATCTACAAGAATGAAGCGTCGACTTACCAAAGCGGAGCCAGTGGAACCGACATTCTGAGAGCGGCTTTGCGAGTCTTTTTTTACGACAATGGCAAAGAATTCAAACATGTCGCTGATTGGGAGGTGGTCAGAGACGAGGAAAGGTGGGCTGGCGGTGTCCAGTCCAGCACAGGCTCGACCTCGAAACGCACGAAGCACACGGCGGGTGGCCAATACTCGTCTAGTGAGGGTGGTTCAGGCAGCGCCGCACAAGAGTTTGCCTCACAGGAGGTTGAGGGCACGGCCACCGATGCAGGGGGTCCTCCCGTGGGCGCCGTCGGCCGCAAGGGACCAAGACGGCGAAGGTGGCTAGAGGGAGGAGGGGCCGAGGCGAATCAAGCCAGGCGGGCTCGGGCTCGAACAACCTAATGTCCATGTGCTTGGTCGCCACGATGGCTGACACTTCCCGCAATACGCCTCCCCAATATCAAGCCCATCTTGTTGGAATTGAGTATCTGGCAAGACAAATTGGTATTCCGCCTCCAGGTAGCTTGAGTGCACCGCCACCGCCTTCGGGGGATGATTCGCCGGCGGAGTAGTTTTTAAGTGTGTAATTTTTAATTTCTAGTATTTTAAATTATGTCTTTTTTATTTATTTTTTTAGATTTTAATTATGTGTTTTTTTTTTATTTTTTTAGGATTTTAAATTGTAATTTTATTTTATTTAATAAAGTGTGGTTTTATTAATTGAATTTGTTGGAAATAAAAACAAAAAATGAAATTGAATGAATAGTTAAGGGATGAGATGGTTAAGAAATGGTTAAGAGATGGAGGGTTGCAAGTGCTGTCTCTTAGTTAAGAGATAAAATGAAAAGTACAGTGGGGCCCATGAATAGTGAAGAGATGAGACGGTTAAGAGACGGATAAGAGACAGCGTTACGGATGACCTAAGATTTTCAATTTATTCCCTAAATTAGGTGGGAAAGCTAATACACTTACTCGTGCATCCAAATAAAATAATGTATAAACTAGTTTATAGTTGGGAAAGCTAATACACTTACTCGTGCATCCAAATAAAATAATGTATAAACTAGTTTATAGTTAATTGACAAATACCTCCTCGTGTCATCTCGTCTTTTAAGTTGTGTGTAAGCTTCGTATGCCATCTCGTCTTTTAAGTTTGTGTAATCTTCATAAAAAAATTTTAAATTCAAATTTAAACTTAGAGCATTGTTAGACTCATTTGTACCTACTTATATTTTGCGTTCATATGTTAGCCATACATATTTCTTAAATGCTATAATATGTATATGAAATATCATAATTTTGAATTTGAGGTCACTTCAATTTAGAAGTTATAATCTCTCTGTCCGCAAAAAATAATTTTATTTGTGGACAACACAAGTTTTAATACTAAATTTGTAAAATAAGAAAGAATGAAAAAAAGTAGGTAAAGTATGGGAGATGCAAGAAAAAATAGGTAAAGTTTGAGAAAGAAACTTTTCATTTTTTAAAATAAGACTATTTTTTATAGACATCCTAAAAATGTAAAATAAGATTATTTATTATTGATGGAGATAGTACTTATTAGTCTAAAAGAATTTTGCATAAGGGATATCTTCACTTCACATATATAAAACGGCACCTAAAACTCGATTTGCTTGTGTTTATGAGAATTCCATATTTCACAAATTGTGTACAAAATTAGAATTCCATGTTTCCGTATTAAAACGGAATCCTTATTATTGTGTTGGTCTTATTAATTATTATGGCTTACTATCATCCGTTTTATGTCTATATTTTGATAATGATATTTTTGAAAAGGATAATATAATAATGAAATAATAATAATAATAAGTCGGTTTAAATAATAAAGCAGTTTAAAATAAGGCTATTATGCATTTACAACTAATGTAAAGTTTTCTCTTTTCTAACAAATTTTATTCTGGAATTATTGAGTAAGGGGAAATTAAAGAGTAGTAGTAATAAATGTTATACTTACTATATTGTATAATCGTAGGTATAAGCTATTTTACACTTAAAATTGATATATGAATATTAATTAATTAGTACTATATCATATATTTATTATTATGCAATAATTTAGGAAAACAGTTGACTTTCTTATACTACAATACTTTAGGAAATAATTAACTTTTCCAAATAAAGTATTTACATATTTAGGAAAAATTAAACTCCGCATTGCGTATCTTCATAAGTATTTTCAACCAAATTGAAAATCATATCTATTTTTATCTAAAATCTTTCCACAAACATTTTGAAACAGTATAGTAAAATCCATATAATTAATAAATTGATTTATAAAATACATTGTGATCGATTGAGGCTTTTGTAGAAGAGCCCGCCATCACCCTCTCGCTCTATATTTGATCGTCTCTATAGATTCCCTCTCTTTGGCTCTGAGCTGTAAACAAACTCAGCAAATTACAAACCCAGGTTAAAGAATATACTCCACGTTTTGTAGAGTAATAAATTTACCTCATTTTTAATTGATTTGTGGTTGTGTTTGTGCTTGTGCACTGATTCTTATGTTTAATCATGCGAGAATTTCTCTATAGTAGAGTGATCTTGTGTTTATCTGTGATCCCTTTTCTTCGCTGCCCTAAAACGGTGACTGATTATTTTGTAAGTTGAGGTTGAAGGGCAATTCTGCTATTGGTTAAAGATATGATTTTTATGGTTTCATCGCCTGTGTTTACTGGTGATGTTTTGTGGGAGTTGTGTTTGTGAAAGTTGGCATGCTTTTAATTTAGGTTTCAGAGTTAATTTATGTCGAATTGGGATAGATGAGAAGAGACATGTCTTTCAAGTGTTTGTTCTTGTTTGGAAAGAGCTGTTTTAGACCTTTTATTGTAGCATGTTTGGTTAAATTATGTGTTTGATGGAAGTAGGTCAGGTTAAACTTGAGAATAGTTAGTATTCGTGTTTACACCTATTTCAGTTTATGGCTGAGACAATGAGTTTATCACTTATCAGTATGTGATTTATTAGAATAAATGATCTATGGGAAGTGAAAAAAGACTAAAACCAGAATCCCTCAGTTTATTTTAGAAACATGGTAGTGGTAAGGATTCCTTCACCAATGGTAGAAGTTCCTCGGATATGGCCCCTATTATGAAGTGCCGGATGAAGTTGTCTTGATTATATGGCACTTCAAATTATGCTAAGACAAAAGTTTACTGTTGGTTGTGTACTTAGCTGATTCATTTTCGTTGGGGTTTAACTTGCACGACTCACCTATTGTAATGTCTTCTCTTGATGAACAATAATTTCAGGCATTGTAAGTAGGCTGGTAAGCGACGGAGCATCTCAGAACCCTGTGGCTTAGCTATTCGTGAATTAACCAGCCAAAGTATTTAGCCCTCTTTTTGGAACTTGCAAAATGTCAAATGGCGAAGTTAGACAAGTCTCTGTCGAGGACATACAAATGGTTAGTTTTAATGTTATTTTCTATTCGTAAACACGTTATTTGTCCACGTGGCTTGTCGTGTAACTGTAACTGTCGGGATCAGAAAGTTCGGTTATTAGGTTAAAGATATAGATGATCCGAATGTACGATGGGTGTTCACGTGGGACCAGTCACGTCATTTATACCGAGAAGGAATAATGATAAGATAACCATTTTTGGCATCTATACTTTATGAGCTATTATTGTATTTAATGCATATGGTCATATAATGGTATTTTGAAGCACTGATTATAAGAAAACCGAAAAAATCCTTATATTTTAAAATCTTGAGCCCCTCTTTTGGGTCTGTGGCATTTCTCTACCGTATGTGCTAAACCGGTCTTTTGAACTCGCATCAGGTTCAAACCCTTATCGAAAGATGCCTTCAGCTTTACATGAGTGAGAAGGAGGTTGTGAATACGTTGTCACACCAGGCAAAGATTGAACCTGGCTTCACTGAAATTGGTAAGTTCAATTTCCTCATTCATTCGTCTGTCCAGTCTTCATCTGCCTATTATTTCGAGTCGCACATTTTTTAATTAACAAACTTGCTTCATCTTGATAATTCTTGAAAAACATTTGTACCCATCCCTTACACTACCTTATTGACTATACTATATGCTTAAATTTATTCTAATAATTTGCTTTCTTCCAGTGTGGCGAAAGCTCGAATCAGAAAACCAGCGATTTTTTCGGGCGTATCATCTGAGGCTGATTTTGAAGGACCAGATATTAAGATTTAATCAGTTGCTCCAGAGACAGGTTGAGCTAATGCATCAAGTCTGTCGGACGAGAGTCACTTCCATGTCGTTGTCGAATGTTCCTCAGATGCATTCAAGTGAGTTTCTTTTATTTGTCATAGTGACCATATGCCACATTAGGCTTTTATGCATACATTTGTTTCTTTGGATCAAAGTTTGTTATTGGTTTGATTGATTAGTGAATTTTGTTTTCAATATTCGGCAGTGCACAACAACTCAGGTTATCAGGTTCAACAGCCAGCGGGGCCACCTATAAATCCGGAAAACATGCACCAAGCTGTTATATTGCCCAATGTCTACACTAATGGTGCGTCCGCCCTGCAACCTAACATGCAAGTTCCAGTCAACTTATCTGGTCATGGTGGTCGGATCGACGTGCCAGAAAACATGCTTTTAACTCAAAATTCCAGCTCTGGAATTGTGCAAGGGATGAACGGTGTAATGACTAAATCAGAGGGTGGCTTTGCGGGCGACTCCCACTTCATGTTTGGCGCAGAGAACAATCTCATAGAACATCGCAACACAACTGGAGAAGCGTTTGTTTCACCTTTCACAAGTGGTGATCCGAACAACTCCATGTTGGACCAGGAGACGAGCTCATTCGGATTCTTGGGACAGATACCGCGCAACTTCAGTCTCTCAGATTTGACAGCCGACTTTTCCAATAGCTCAGGTGGGTTCACTGCTGCCCTTCTCTTACCACGTCAAACATTTTATTTATTTTAACTCATGTTTACCTGGCTCATTCAGATATACTCGTGAGCTACTGTAGATCGCCATTTCTGGGCGCAAATGCGAACATCTTGAACCCCAACATCAGAAGCGAACAACAAGGTACTGTTTTCTTTGTGCGTTTGGTTATTCCTTTGTTCCGCGAAACTGTGATCTCTGTTGATGTTTTAAAGCTATAACTCATTGGGCAGGTGTTAGGAGATTGGACACCATATCAGAGGGGTCGGGTTACGATGATTTCGCCAGTAACTGAATCTTTCGAATGATCTTGCGTTGGCGCCAGCGACTGAAACTTTAGAATGATCTAGCAAATTGATTCAAAGTCATTCTTATCTAGCCTCATCTGTGCAAAACCGCATTAATTTCTTTTTCCTTATTTAGCTACTACAAGTTTTTGTAAATACATTCAAGAATTAAGAGTGATTGCAGTATATTCAAGGTATCATTGGTGGGTATTTTTAGGTGATAATTTAGTCTTCCAATGCTTTGTGCTGCAGTGATATGTTTATAGACATTGGAATCGTGCAAAAACATATATCAGCTGTAATTATTAGCATATCTGCAATTCGATGAACTGGTATTGGAAAAAGGAAAAAAAAAATTCATCTACAATCATGTTTTTAGAGTTTTATATCGAATAAATTTTGCCAGAAACAAAAAAAAAGGCCTGATGCAGATGAGTTATGCAGGCCCTGTTCGTAGGGCATGGTCAAGATGAGCGATCAAGTCGTTGACATCCTCAATCCCAACGGATATACGTATGAGATCCTCGGTCAGGCCTCGTACCTTGTGTACCGCTGCTGGTATGCTTGCGTGAGACATGAAGCAGGGCAAGCTGATGAGGGACTTGACACTTCCTGGCAGTAGTTCAAAATTGTGCTGAGTTAAAATGACTGAAGAGCGAATAGGATAATGAACCGAGAGCGAACCTACCGAAGCTCACAGTGATGCTGAAATACTTTGTCGTTAAGAAACTCAGCACGGATCCAGCACCCTTCGCCTGCACGATTTGGAGTAATGCAAAGATTGCAGTAAGCCTTTATAACAGTACTGTACTGGATATATACAACTCAAATTCGTACCTGAGAGTAATGCAAAGATCGTCCCGGATGATCGGGAAGACCAGCATAATAGACCCTTTTCACACGAGGGTGAGACGCGAGGAACTCAGCGATCTTTTGTGCATTTTCCTGCAAATTCAATGCTACTGAGTTGTAGCCACATACAGAACACATTTGTTCAGTTAGAACTCAAGTTCGTCTAACAACCTGTTGCTTTTCGACACGTAGAGCCATAGTTTTGTGCCTCTCAAACATAGCCAACAGTCGAACGGAGCTAACCCTGTCCCCTCTGCATTCTGTAGGAAATATAGGTCTTTTGCCAAGCTAAGAAGCATGAAAAAAGTGAATCTACTGGTCAGTAACTAAAACTTTTCATTGAATGATACAAAGGAATTTATCTGGATTTTTTCCTAGAAAGTTCATGAAAGCGTGCTAATACGCGTTTCATAGACAGACCTCTCTCCTTTGATAGCAAGCACACCAGCCATAAGGTCGCTGTGACCAGCAATGAACTTTGTAGGTGAGTGCATCACGATATCTGATAATTGATCGGATACGCTAAGGTTCATACCTCATCCATTCGTGCATCCAGCAATGAACATTTGTTGTTACCTGCCCCGAGCTCTAAGGGTTGAGACAGTACAGGAGACATGATGCTGTTGTCCACCAACACTAGAGCGCCACGAGCATGTGCAAGCTCGGCGATTTTCTAAAACACAATTAGGAGAAGAGATATTGATGAGAGGCGTAGTAGTCAATGGCGGATCTAGACTTTTTTGTATTGGGGTGCGAATTATATAATAAAATAAATACATAGTAATACAAAATTAAATAATATTAAAAATAACACTCTCTCATTTCCCTAAGAATATACACTTTGGGTTCAACACGAGTTTTAATGCAAAATTAGGAAAGTAAAAGAGGGGTAAAGAAAAAAAGTAATTAAAGTATTGTTAGTGGAAAATGAGTCCCACCCCATTAGAGTGAAACGAGTTTTCACTCTGATGGCTTTGATTAAGTATCAGTCAGTACATTATGATATTGTTTTCATACGTTAAAGGCCAATTTGTGTATCAAAACATTAGACGGTTCACAATTCAAAATGCATTTACGAAATTTACGACATTTCTTTTCAGAAGCGACTCATTTCCCTCCCACTCTCCCCCCATTACTTCCACCCTCTCTTCTCCCTCATTAATCACTAATCGACGAAAACCCTAGCCGCCGCCTCACTCAAAATCACTTCTACCGACTCTCATCTCGACGAACGACATAGAGGACGACGAATCGGTGACCATCACGAAGCGGGAATTCTGGTTTATAATCAGGAACTTCAGTTTCGACGACGAAGAGTTGGTGGAATAACAAAAGTAGTTCAAATACCGACCGATTTCGACGGCGGCGTGAAAGGTACGACCCAAAATTTAAATTTTCTTCAAATTCCAGTAGTTTCTAAACTTGAGGATTTGTTATTAGGTTGTTTGTGTACATTATTTCATATCAATTTTTGATTTCTAGGTTGATGTTGTTAGGTTGTTTGTGTTGATGAAGGTTTTTTGTGTTGATGAAGGTTTTTTCATGGTTGCGTGGCTAATTTTTTGTTTAAATTTGAATTTTGTTAGTTGATGTTGCATTGTAATTCTCCTTTCCATTCCGTCAACATTAGTTCATCGGTTGTTATTGATTACCCTTTTTTACTCAAAATTGAATCTTGATAAAGTTAATGTCATTTACAGTAGCATCCTATATCTGATTGAAATTGACAAAATGTCTATTACAATGGTGCATTACTATGTTCTGATACATCATGTAGCTAGATCTGTACATCATGTAGTTATAATACATTCTTTGTTTGTTTGTGTTTCATCATTGAATCAAATTCGTACATTATTTCAGTGTGATGTTGTACATTATTATTTTTATATGCTCTATTTTTATATGATTTGATTTTTTTATGTGTGTTTTGATTTTCATACGGTAAATAATGTACGAAAATTAGCCTTTAATGTAGGGTTTAATGTTTGGGGGGAGTTGAATCCATACCCTTTGGGTTTAGCAATCCATGGGGCTAGGTTGTAGTACCCACTAACAAAATGAAAACATCACCATGAGTAGAGAGTTTGAATCATTCTCCTAGGGTTTAGCAATCAATGGGGCTAGGATATAGTACCACCACATGCATTGAATTTCATTTTTTCATGAGTTTTAGACTCCATACAGTAAATAATGTATGAAAAGTGACAACTAATGTACATGCGTATTAGCAAGTGATGTACCTGTGTAAGGATTTAATGTGTACATCAATTACAATGTATTGATACATTATTCAGTTTTATTTGTACATCAAGTCTCCTAATTTGAAGCATCATATTACATCGATTATTTCTATCTGTACAATCCTTATTCTGCATTGATACGTTGTGTTGTTAGACATTCAATTTACATCTGGACTAATACATGTACGCTTGTGTTATTAGAATCAAAGTGGACAACGAATGACTTCGATGATGACTTTGATGAAGACATTCCCCTTTCATTTATACAGCAATTTAGGGAGGAAATGGCTGCGGATAGGGTGACTGAGCGTGGGGCTAAATAGTTTACATTGTTTATAACATTTATGTTTTAATGTACAATTTGATTTTTGTACATTAATGATAGCATTGTGTGCATTATGCAACTGTACATTATTTATTGTATGAATAGTACATTAAATGTATAAAAACGCGTACATTATTTATTAAGTGTGTTGGTAATGTACATGTAGGGATAATGTAACGCATCATGACACAGTAATGTACCACTGTAATAGAATAATTGGAAGAGGTACATACAAGTCATAACTAATGTAGTCATTCACTCATATATAATGTAGTAATTGAATAGTAAATAATATAGTCATTCACTGGCTAAACGAATGATGTACAAAAACTCATAAATAATGTAGTCATTCAATAGTAAATATGTACGAAAACTCATTAATAATGTAATCATTCAGTACTAAATAATGTAGATGTCAAAACAGCTGTTGGAAACAATATGTTTGGAAAACAATAAAAAAATTATCACGATTTCTTCTTCACCTTATGCTTCTCATTGCCTATATCCGTATCATTTTCTGGACATGATCTCAAATCATGATGGCACATCGCACCACATTAATACACTTTCGAAACGATCTGCTCGCCTCCTTTATAGCCTTTTTCCTTTGGGAGACAATATGACTAGCATCTGTACATAAAAAACAAGTATAATTGTCACCAAACAGAATCCAAAATAGTATACATTATACGATTAATTTTCTACATTAGTCATTGTTAGGCATGTACATTATAAGACTATATTCGTACATTATTTCATGTATAAATCCAAAACTCACATTAGAAAATGAAATTATAAGCATGTGTTAGTAATATGCCCTAGCCATATGGATTGCTAAACCCTAGGGTAATGATTTTAACTCCATGCAATTGTTGATGGTTTCGTTTGTGAATCGGTACTACAACCTAGATTATAATGGGTTTAAAGTGTTGCGAAAGTTAAATCCATCACCCGAAGAGTTTAGCAATCCATGGGGCTAGGGTATAGTACCGACTCACTAACAAAACCTTGTAGTTTATTAATTTGATATAGACTGCAACATTATACAATCCCGAATGTACATTATTTACCTCTGAACTTGTACATTATTATGTGGATAGTTTTTCAGAAGTACATTGATAGAAAACATTAGATTAGTCCTTGATATCTGCTACATTAATATGTGTTCTGGTAGTTTAAGTTACATTGGTAAACATGTTCTGTACATTACGTATAATTTATTATCTACATTATTATCTGATGTACTTTTCTTTGATGTTTCTTATAGTGTAATCTCCTACTATTTTGGTTTGATATTGCTTGTAGTCTAATCTCCTCAATGTCAATATTTTTGAATAGGTACTAAGCGCCCAAAAAATCTTGGTGTTGAGGACTTTGAGGAGGACATGCAACCTTCCCCAACCCATGATACATTATACGTGCATAATTGTACATGACTTTAAAATAACATTCATTGCGACAAGATGTAGCTATATATGTACATATATTATTCAGTAATTTAATTACATTAATGTCTGGGATTCATACATTCAAATACCATTTTCATACATTAACATCGACATTAAACTAATTCTTTCGTACATTAAACTAAGTCTTTCGTACATTACAAAACCATATTCGCACATCAAGTTCTGTATGAAACCAAAACCAAAGGATAAAAACAGAAATTATAGGAACGTGTTGGTAATATGCCCTAGAAACCCCAGGGGAAAAGAATTATCTCCCTACACTTGGTGAAGTTTTCGTTAGTATGTCGGTACTACAACCTAGCCCGATGTATTGGTAAACCCAAAGGTATGGATGCAACGTGCTGCAAGACATTAAACTAAGCCTTTTGTATATTAAACTAAGTCGTTCGTACATTACGAAGCCATATTCGTACATCATGTAGTCATTTACTGCCTAAATGAATGATGTACATAAAATACATAACTAATATAGTCATTCACTAGTAGATTATTAAACTCTAGGGGAATAACTCTAACGCCTTTCCTTTGGTCAATGTTTTGTGAGTGAGTCGGTACTACACCCTAGCCCCATGGACTACTAAACCCTTGGGGATTGGATTTAACTTCCGGCCCCTAGCAAACAACTAAAAATCTACATTACTAGCTAGTGACATATACATTAAATCACTTTATTTGTACATTACAAACAATATGAATTCTACTAACATTAGCGATTAAGTAATCTACATCATGACATAAGTAAATCTACATTAAAGTACAAAATTGATACAATGTTTTCTGTGATCTATTGAATTGACCATGACTCAAGTTATGTACATTATACAAACACAAGTTGTACATTATAAAAATGAACACATATTGTAAAAGCTGAAAAATTCGTATCTATTCATGGAAACGAATTTTAGCAGACGAATCACAGTTGAATTGTAAGACGATTCTTGGAAATCGATAGTAACTTCCGAAAATTGTAGCAGCCGAATTGCAGTTGAATTGTAAGACGATTCATGGAAATCGATATTAACTTCTCAAAATATAGCTGGCGAATTACAGTTGAATTGTAAGACGATTCATAGAAATCGATAGTAACTTCTAAAAATGTAGCAAACGAATTGCAGTTGAATTTTGTGATTTGCATAAATGTAAACCGTAAAGATGGAGGAGAGAAGAATTAATTATGGAGAATAAATCAGAAAATATAATTACCAAATTTAATGGAGAGAATTAAGGAGGTGAAATAACCTCTCAAAATAATCACTCCCAACAATTAGGGCTGTCAAATCGAGTACCCGTGGGTACCCGATCCTGAAAAACCCAAAATTTGCTATCCGATACCCGATTTGGGTATCTAGTCCCGAAAAATCGGGTACCCGATCCTGATTTAAAAAAAAATCTTTTATTTTTTTCATATAATTCAAGTGATCAAGTCCAAAACATATATATGTAATATGGTTGTTTTAGAAAGTCCAAAACAACCGCATTCATGTCCAAAACATATATATGGTTGTTTTAGAAAGTGTATAATTAACGACATGTACACAAGCATTATAATGTGTATAATTCAAGTTCAAAACAACTATAGGAATTGCTTAATTAGTTAATTAACTATGGCTATTTTAGAAAGTGTATAATTCAACAAATAAGCATAATGTAAACAAATAAGGATAATGTATGTATACCTTCTTCAATATTCAGATGGCGGCGGCGGCGGAGGGCGGCGGTGGCGCGGCGGCCACTGCTTGGGCGGCGTGGGCCGAGAGGGAGAGTCGGAGAGGGCTTGGCGAACCGAGTCTTGAGGGAGAGAGAGGAGCCGAGGAGAAGAAGACAAGCTTGTCGGTGCAGGCGGTGGTGCTCGTCGGTGGGTCGTGGGTGAGAGGCAGCCTGCAGCCGAGAGGGAGACAGAGTGAGAGTCAGACATGGGCTGGGAGCGGGATGGAGTGTAAAATGTGTAATGTGTAGATCCCTAATTCCCTAAATTCAAATTGATTAATTGAGTCAAGTCAATAAGTAAATAATAAATTGATAAATTAAATAAATCATTATTAAAATTATATTTTTTTTTGGATTTTCGGGTATTACCCGATCGGGTATCGGGTATCCAATTACCCGATTTTTTCGGGTTTGGGTATCGGGTATCCAATACCCGATATCCATTTTGACAAGCCTACCAACAATGCCCTTTTTTATTAAATAAAATAATTAAATACAAGCCATGTGTCATAAATTACAGCCATTAGATGGCAAGAATCAATGGTTTAAGATTGGTTTTGGGTTTTGGTATTATTTAGTGTAAGAATCTTAATACATCCATATATATATATATATATATATATATATATATATATAGTTGTGTGATCAATTGAGATTTTTAAGCCTAATTGAGAATTGAGATGCATTATCAGCCACTCATTTTTATTAAATAAGTGGTCCAGAATTTGCCACATGAAAAATATTTTTAGATTAATTAATAATGAAAGGGCGGAATGGTAATTTCATGGTACATTTTATTCAAGAATGGTAATTATGAACCGAGTTAATTCTTTTTTAGTTCTATGGTGTTTTTTACATTCCATAAGTGTACTTGGCTTTTTTAAATTCCGGCTTTGGGAGATACGCATGAAGGTCATGCGTCGTCGTTAAATGAAACGCATGATCGTGATGCATTTTAGGGTAAGCCGCGTGACCTTAATGCGTCCTTCAATTATTTTTATTTTAACTAAACGACGCATGACACACATGCGTCTTAGGGTAAAACGCATGACACACATGCGTCTCTTGTTTACACATAACAACGAGAACAGAGGCAGAATCTCATTTTAGCGTAAGAGAAAGAGAGAAAAGGGGCAGGTGATTTCCAATGATTATCGGCGATTTCCGGCAATTTCCCCTTATATTTCGGTAAGTTTTGTTCAATCTTTCAACATTCCTCCCTTATTTGTTGTTTATTTGCATAATATTAGGGTTTCTAATAAATTTATCTTAAATTTACTAAATTAGGGTTTATAGAAAAAATTTTCTCTAATTGTTGTTGGTTTGTATATTTTTTTGCATAAATCATGCAAGTATTTGTGAGTTTATATTGGGGTGGTAGAATAGTTCAACTTCTTCAAGTGGGTATTGGTTATGATCCACCTCGTGCGAGAGTCTCCATCGTATTGAATTCATGTGTTTCATTCTCTGAATTAGTTGCAATGATATGTGCTAAGATAAGAATAGATTCATATCAACACTCCATCGAAATATCATGGAGGCATTGTCTCTTTGGTACCGGTATGAGTTATATATGTACTGGGGTTGACAGTGATGAAAGTGTGATGTTTATGTTCAATGAGGCTCTAAATTCTACTCATCATATTGAATTATTTCTTGAGTATTCGTCTGTTGGAAATTTAGAAATCCCACCAGTTGTTGATTATGGTGTTGGATCATCTACGAGGGTTGAACATATGAGCTTTGATTGTGGTATGAATGAGCAAGCAGATGTTGCAGATGTTGCTGATGTTGGAATGAATAATCAAGTGAATGTTCAAGATAATGTTGATGTTGATGTTGTACGAAGAGACCTTGATCCACCATTGTCGTCATCATCATCTGATGCTATTTTAAGTGATGATTCTCCAGGTGATGTTTCTAGTGATGAGGAGATAGTGTGTAAACCCGTCGTGCAAGGTGAACAACCACTTTCAGAATACGTTCACAGTGGGTGGAAATATTTTCGCAGACTACCGAGTGGTCCTTCTGGGGTACCTGATGTTGGTAATGAACACAGTACTATGTACTGGGATGAAGCACACCCGTATCGGATTAATTTGGGAATAAAATTTGATAGCAAGCTGCATGTGAAGACTGTTATTACTATGTGGAGTCTGAGGCAACACCAACAATTAGGGTGGTTGAGAGCTAATTAAGAAGGTGGCATGTCGTATGCAAATATCCAGCAGGGATGACAGAAGATGAGGTAGCTATTATCAGCAAGACCGACGCTGAAAAATCGACTCTTACTTAATTTCTCAAAAATATTTTAAATTATGTATTTGATTAAGCCTCAAATTATAGACTTTGCATAAAATAAAATGTACAAACAATTTTATAATCACACTAGTATATTTGAAACACACGTTAATGTGAATCTTGTTGATTCAAGAAACATATGTGCCCGGATTTATTTTTGCAAAACTACCCAATAACCCAAATAAGAAATAGGACAATAAAAATGGTGGAAAAGGAGAAGAAGGTGATAAGTGTTATGATTTAGATTAAAGTTCAAGAAAGAAAACCCAAATGCAACTTTCACCAAAGCAAGAATCTAATGGCTCCACAAAACTAGCAACACAAGAACTAGTAAAGCATACTTTAACATTCAACCTAAGCCCGACAATAGATTGGAATGCAACCACAAGGGATTTTGATAAATCTTCAAAAATGAAGATGGGTGCTCACAAATGGAGTCTTTGTTCTTACAATATCATTCAAAGCTTCATGACAAAAACCCTAGACATGAGTATTTATACAAGAGGATAAAAGTGCTAAATAAAAGAGACAAAAAGAGTCCAAAAATGCAAGTCGCGCAAAAAAGCCCGGTAGGGCGTTTTTCCTCATGCAAAAAGCCAGATCGGGCGAACTCTCTGGAGTTCGCGACCAAAAACTGTCAGAAAGGGCTTTTCCCCTTGCAAATGGCCCGGTCGGGCGTTTTCTCTGGAATCCTCCAAAAACATTGTCTTCGTCTTCAAAAGGGCTTCGCGTGAGCATCACATGTACAAGCATTAAATGAGAAATTATTCGTAACACAAAAAAGACATTCTTATAAATTTTTTTTTGCAAGAATTCATCTTAAAATATGTCACCATAAACCTGTTAATCAAGTATAAAAACATCAATATATAATGAAAAATGAGCTACTTATACGACAACGGGGTGTATTTCGACGGTTCAATCCCCCTATTCTTCCTGGTTGACAATCTCTTCATCACTTTGCTCATGTACTTCCCAACCCCGGTGCGTGATGAACCCTCCGCAACTGGTCGAGGTTGGACATAGATGTTCTGAACAACCTCTTCTTCCTCATATTCCTCTTCTCTTTCATCATTTTCTTCTTCTCCTTCATCATTGTCTTCTTCTTCAACTCGTATAGGAAGCACAAACTGATAATTTTGGAAGAATGAATCGACTGATACTCGGGCTCTACTCCATTGCGGCACATCTTGGCTTTGTGAATATGGGCGACGATTCTAATCAGGCTCAAGTTGGCTTGGGGAATAGAGGGGATGATCCCACTGTGATTGAGACTCATGCGCCAGTTAGAAAGGCCACGGAGGAGGGTCATGCTCTGGATTCATAGGCTCTGGTACCACATAATCGGGATGCGACTTCGACATCCTAAACTATTTTGTGAAACCGTGTCCACCAGTTCGAACACCAGTCACTCCACGACGTGGTGGAATTACTTGTGGTTCATAAGGCATGACCACATCTTGGTGTTGGGAAGCCGGGTACTCCATGACATTGGCGTGGTTCGTAGACTGAAGGACATGCCTAGCAATTTCTCGAATCTGTCACATTCTTGGGTTAATTTCTTGTTGAGTAGTTAAATGCCAAACCTACTAAAAACCCTCAATCTAGATAAAAAATTATACAAATATCAATACGAAACAATCTATAACACATGAAAGCATATAGTTTAATATAACAAACTTACAAGTAATCTCATTGAAGAAGCCGACTCGTTCATCTCAGCATTTGACTGTACCCCAGGTTGAGTCAGGTACGTCACTGTAATCCTGTTATACCACGCCATATACCCCGGACTCAATGGAATGTTCATGGACATCGTTGCGGCGTCTACGGTTTCTTGGAACCTTTCATACCTCATGTCCCACTCCCTAATGTAGAACTGATGCGTGTTTTCCCAATTATTACCCTTCTTACCACGCCGATCATTTTTACCCAAATGATCAGCATTTTTGAGCATCCTATCTACTAATTGAGGAATATCCTGGTACCGATTAAATTTTCTGCGCACTCGTCCAGCCTCATGTGCCTCGACATAGGCCCAACACACCAAGTAAGTGTCGCACATGGAGCATCCATTCACATCATTGCAATAGTCAGGCAGTATGCAATCTGCATATGGCGTCCACATAAACTACAAACCAACAATGCAAACGCTAAATTAACTTCATAATAAATTCATAAATTAAGTCAACATAAAAATAAAATTCATCTGGCCATGTCTAATCAAGGATATTTGATCACGGTAATGCTCCACCGAAAATCTAGGAGCATTTCCTATTTGTGTAGTTCCTTTCCACCTATAAATAAAATTGATGTAAAAAAGAACCCAAGATACATAAACAAATAAATGTTTAAATATATCACCTGGCTCCACATGGCGTATACGGCTCGTGCACGAGCGCTACTACAAACGACGACCTCAATGTGGGCATTCTTTCCCACGCCCATAGCTGCAGAAGCATCATAGGCCCGCCCAACTCTTTCCTCTTATCCATAGAAGCCTCGCACAGATAATGATACAAGTACGACAAAGCCGCACTTCCCCAACTAATATTGTGTACCTCGTCCGGTTCCTCAAATGCATTCAACCACATAAAAGGAACCTTACACCCCGTCGTGTTAGGTAGAATGAGTCCTCATAATAAGATTAGGGCATGGATACGTACCCTTTGGATGTAGACATAAGTAGGTAGGTCATCACCCAAAGGTATCCTCGTTTGATTGATCAGAGCGGTCATCAGTATACCGCATTGCTTTGTCTCTGATTGTGTATCGGGTATCCATCCCAACAAACCTCGGCACTTGCTGGGCCAATCGGTATATCCAACATGATGATCACGGCCTGTGAAAACATGACCGTCTGCTCTTAAGCCCCACAACGCTTGCACATCTTCTAAGGTGACTGTCGCATCTCCAACCGGTAGATGGAAAGTGTGCGTCTCCGGCCTCCAACGCTCAACCAAAGCTGTGATAAGCTCATTGTCGACCTTCATCGACTTCCCACATTCCATCACACCTCGGAAACCAAACATATTAAGCCAATGTCTCACATCGGCATGAATATCCACTTTCCATATCTTACTTTCCGTCCGGCGAACTTTGAAAATATGTGATGTCCCATCCGTCATTAGTTTATTTGATGTGTGGTTTTTCTGAAGATATAGAACTGACGGATCTTCAGGTCCATATAACAATTGTCCTATCGAACTTGAAGTTGCCATCTAATCCTATAAGATATTCACAAAATAATAATTACAAACACACCCGGTTTCTCAATTTCAATCCCTCAAGCACCTGAACAATATCTATTTAGCATAATTTCACAAGCACTCTAACATTTCAAGGAATTTCATAAGCACTCTAACATTTGAATCCATAGCATAATTTCAAGTAATTTCACAAGCAACTCTAACATTTCAAGGAATTTCATCAAAAAACACATAGCATGAATTGATAATTAGTTACACAAAGAATAATTACATATGACATGGTTTGGAGGAATTTCATCAAAAGCCCTAATTTACAAAATCACCTAAAACCGAAACAAAAACGCCAATAACCAACGAACAAGTGAGGAATGTTGAAGGATTGAAGAAAACTTACCGGAATAAAACGGAAAATTGGAAGAAGTCGCCGGAAATCACCAAGAATCACCGTTGTCTTTTTGAATTCGCTATGTTCTGTGGTGTTCTGTGTTCTGCCTTGTGATTTAATTCAAAAGAGAGACGCATGTGTGTCATGCGTTTTACCCTAAGACGCATGTGTGTCATGCGTCGTTTAATTAAAATAAAAAAAATTGAAAGACGCATTAAGGTCATGCGTATTACCCTAAAACGCATCACGGTCATGCGTTTCATTTAACGATGACGCATGACCTTCATGCGTCTCTCCCAAAGCCGGAATTTAAAAAAAGCACAGTACACTTATGGAATGTAAAAAACACTGTAGAACTAAAAAAGAATTAACCATAGGCTAAAATTTATACATGAGCAAATATACAAGCTAAGAAACAGTCATTGCCATTATAAGTTTCAGAAGTTAACACTACAATTCTTGTCACGACCGCCCCTTAGGGTTAATAAAAGCGGGCGATCGCGACTTAAAGGGGTTTAAATGAAAGGACATAGAAGACTAGGGTTTCAATAAAAGTTTGACCAAGAATTTAAGTTTACTAATTAAACGGCCAAAGATATTTAAAATAAAAGCAAAGACCAAAGGTTTGACATTTATAAAAAAAGGGTACGAGATTTCAACATTCAATCAAACAGTTTCATAGTTAAATAAAAATATAAGTAAAGATAATATCACAGCGGAAGCATCCAAGAGAAGAGTGAAGTCATGTGTGAAGACACAACGACACTCGAAGTTTCAAAATAACCATATTATTATTTCTGCTCAACACCACCAACCGCTCGTCGCTGCTCAACCTGCACATAGAGAAAACATATGCAGGGCTGAGTACTTTTGAAAATACTCAGTGGCTCGTGCCGAAAACATTTTAAGTAAGAGTACATATTATTATCATGCCATACGTAGGTAACCATCGGGGTTTGAGATTAAAAGACCCGAGGCACCGAAACATTTTCCATTGTTCAAAATAGCGACTGCGCAGTCATTTTTCCCCATCGTCATCAACCATATCTGCCAATACATGACAAGGAATGCGGCCGCAAACCAGGTCACTAGACCGGCCAGCCCGTACGCTAGCACACGATCTACCATAGGTGTACACTAATCCACGTAGGGTTTGCGGCCCTACGAGGACCCGAATTCGATTTATATAACAGTGGCAACAGCCACATCAGATAGGCATGTCAAAACAAATCACGGCATGATAATCGCTTTAAACCACCCTTATCTCTCCACAGTCATACGTAAAAGATTTTAATAAAATAAAAACCCACACATAGTGTAGGGTAGAAAAGAAGCCCACCTCGACCGTTTAGATTTCAAGTATCGCTTTTCCTTTGATATCACGTTTAGCGCACGAATTATCACCTTTAGATAAGGTATTCTCAATTAGTCACCAACATGGACTTAATATTATGCATGTCCTTAATTCTTCCCTTTTCCCAACAACAAATGGAAATCACATCATAGCATAACATCTTTGCATATCACATCCTCTCGTCACATATATAAATCATGTATGCCACTCAAAACATAGAAATATAGTTATTTGCAAAGGTAGGAATCTGGCAGCACTGCGCAACCATTTTATAAAAATCATTTAAAAATCATCCGACTTCCGTTGGGGCTAAAACTTTACGACCAAGCAATAGACTCATCAAATAACTTCCAGTTTAAATTTCATGTCAAAATAACCTTTTTAGGTCGGTCAAACAGAAAGCATAACCTACTGGTCGAGAAAACACTTTCTGCCAGAAATGCGCAGTCAACTTTAAAAATTCACCATAAATTCATCTTTCGTCCAAATGAGTTGAAATTAACACACAACACAGAAGACATCAAGAGGTTCACTCAGGAAAAAGAATCGATCAAATCGGAGTTCATGTGGTTAGTCAAAAACGAGTCGGAACTCACTGTTCGGAAATCACAGTTTCTCATGCTTTTAGGAATTCGAATTAGGGTTTATCCTTACTTATTCAAAATCAACCTTTTCATGGTTTTAACATACAAGCATGCTCAAAAGGGTCTTTAGACACATATTTTCATGAAATCACATATCATTCACCGAGGATTCATTAAATCATCAACCAATTGAAATCAAAACGCATTCACACAAACGATTACACATTCCCACCGATCAAACCTTTAGATCTGCATTCCCTACACTCTCTACATGCATGAGGGAAATAAAGAAGAGTTGAGATGGAGAGGAATGAAGAATAGAGTCCGATCTTTACCTCTCTTGGACGAAACAATCGGTAGAAAGCGAACAAAACCTTGGTTCTTCAATAATCTCTTGGGGAATTGATGGGATCTTGAGTAGAATGGATGAACAAGTGTGGGAGGAGATGAAAAGTGGGAGGGGGCGTGTGATTTGAGAAGTGGGCGTGTGATTTGAGGGTGGCTAGGGCTAGGGATTTTGTTAAGTCCCTATTTATAGAGTTAGGGAAACTAATTATTCCACAATTAATTTAGAGGATATGGGAGAATAATTGAAATAAAGATTGAGAGATTTGGGAGGAGAATGGCGTGATTTTTGGGGAGAGAATAAGGAGGATTTTGAAAATGGCTACTTAATTAGCCTCTAATTTAATTTGGTATTTTCACGGAGCAGAATAAAATAATACGGAGCAAGAAAAATTAAATAAAAATCCTCCCACAATTGGGATTAGGCGTGTGTTTTAAATTCCTCCCACAAGGAATAAATTTCCAAATCTTTAATAAATAAAGATATGGAATGATTTGGTAGGATATTCCAATTAAAACATGGAAAGAAATAATTAAGGGATCAAAATAAATAATGAACAATTTCTTCTCCCACAAGTAAGGAGATTTCGAAATCTCCTTAGGAAAATAATAGGGGGCCGATTTTCTAAAGCAAGAAATAGGGTAATTAAGCTTTGGATTTAATTGGATAATTATCCCAAGCAAATAATTAAATCCAAGAAAATAGAATTCACCTCCTTAAATTAATAGTGGTCGAAAATTCCACAATGAAAAGGGCAAGGTGATTATTTATGCCTCTAATTAAATCTCACTCCCCATGATAATATAATTCACCGCAATATATTTCATTCCACATCAATTAATTTAAGCCACGTCATAGAATCAACGAATTTGACTTGGTCAAAACAAAATTAGGTCACCAAAGTAAACACATAATAATTCGTCATTTAATTTCTGCAATCAAAGCAATAAATACAACATTTTAGGGTTCGAAAATTAGGGTTCAAAAAGTGGGGCGTTACATCCTACCACTCTTAAAAGAAATTTCGTCCCGAAATTTGGTACTCTCATGAGAAGAGTTCCGGGTAAAACTCCATCATCTTCTCCTCAAGCTCCCACGTGGCTTCTTCGTGCCCGTGGTTTCTCCACTGCACTTTCACGTAAGCAACCGTTTTATTTCTCACGTTTTCGACCTTTTGGTCTAGAATTGTTTGGGGTTTCTCCTCGTAGCTCATGTCCGTGTTCAACGCGACTTCTTGGTAGTGAATCACGTGCTTTGGGTCAAACACGTATTTCTGCAACTGCGACACATGAAAGACGTTGTGCACGTTCCCAAGGTTCGGAGGTAGCGCCAAGCGATATGCAACAGGACCCACTCCTTCAAGGATTTCATACGGTCCAATAAATCGCGGTTTCAATTTTCCCTTGACACCAAAACGCGTTATCCCTTTCGACGGGGATACCTTGAGAAAGACCTTGTCGCCTGCTTGAAATTGTAAGTCAGTTCGTCGTGCGTCCGCGTATGACTTCTGCCTGTCTTGAGCTTCTTTTATCCTTGCACGAATTTGTCGGACGATTCCAACCATTTCTTCGACTGCGTCGGGCCCGAGTACCCTTCTCTCACCGACTTCGTCCCAGTAGAGCGGGGATCTACACTTTCTCCCGTACAAGGCTTCGTACGGCGCCATGTTTATCGTTGCCTGGAAGCTGTTGTTGTAGGCAAATTCGATCAATGGGAGTGCGGACTCCCACTCACTCCTCGGTCCAACACCACGGCTCTCAACATATCCTCGAGGGTTTGGATCGTTCTTTCGGATTGTCCGTCCGTCTGCGGGTGAAAAGCTGTACTGAAGTTCAGTCGAGTGCCTAGCTCACGTTGTAGGCTGATCCAAAACCTTGACGTGAACTTCGGGTCACGGTCTGACGTGATCGTCACGGGGACTCCATGCAGTCGCACTATCTCCTTTATGTACACTTGAGCTAGCTTGTTAGATCCATAGGTCATGGGTATCGGTATGAAGTGCGCACTCTTCGTGAGTCGGTCTATAACTACCCAGATGGCAGTATTCCCTCTTTGCGTCTTTGGCAAGGCTGTCACAAAGTCCATGGCGATGTGCTCCCACTTCCACTCGGGGATTTCTAGTGGTTGCAACTTCCCATACGGTCGCTGATGTAGAGCCTTCACCTGTTGGCAGGCTAAGCAGCGCTCCACGAAGGCCGCTATGTCCCTCTTCATACCATTCCACCAAAAGGACTTCTTCAAGTCTTGGTACATTTTCGTACTTCCTGGGTGGGCGGTATAAGGGGTCTCATGAGCTTCGCTCATCACCTCGTTTTTAAGTTCTTCGTCGTCCGGTATGCATAGCCTTCCTTGGAAGGTAAGCGCGTTGTCACCTTCTTCACTAAAGTTTCCGGATTCACCGGTTCGCACTTCTATACGAACTCCCTCTAGTTTCGCATCCATTCGTTGTGCTTCAACGATTCTTGTCCTTAGATCAGGCTTAACCACCAAAGTGGCGATTCACGCTTCTACCGTTTCTGGTGCTCTCACCACTTCCAAACGCATCTTACAAAACTCGCGGACCAAGCTTTCTTCTCTGGTGAGAAATGTGGCTAGTTGGGAATGACTCTTCCGGCTCAAGGCATCTGCCACTACATTTGCCTTGCCGGGGTGGTAGTTGATGCCACAATCGTAGTCCTTCACCAATTCGAGCCACCTTCGTTGTCGCATGTTTAAATCCTTTTGCTCGAAGAAATATTTCAGGCTTTTGTGGTCCGTAAAGATCTCATATCGAACTCCGTAGAGATGATGTCTCCATATCTTTAAGGCGTGTACCACTGCTGCTAACTCCAAATCGTGGGTTGGATAGTTCAACTCGTGTGGCCTCAAATGCCGGGATGCGTAAGCAATCACCTTGTTGTTTTGCATCAACACACATCCAAGTCCCACCTTCGAAGCGTCCGTGTATACCACGTAGTTCACTCCAGGTTCCGGTACAGCTAAGATTGGTGCACTAGTTAGCTTTTCCTTCAAGAGTTGAAAACTAGCCTCGCACTCGGGAGTCCAATTGACTTTCACTCCCTTCTTGAGTTGTTGTGTCATGGGTCTCACTATCTTGGAGAACCCTTCTATAAACCTTCGATAGTATCCCGCCAAACCTAGAAAACTTCGAATCTCGTTTGGTGTCGAAGGTGCTTTCCACTGTTGCACCGCCTCAACCTTAGCGGGATCTACTCGAATTCCTTCTTTCGACACGATGTGAGCAAGGAAATTTACTTCCTTTAGCCAAAACTCGCACTTGCTGAGTTTGGCGTACAACTTCTCGCTGCTCAAAGTCTCCAAGGCGATTCGTAGATGTTCTTCGTGCTCCTTCTCATTCTTCGAGTACACAAGCACGTCATCTATGAACACCAAGACAAACTTATCCAAGTAGGGATGAAACACTCGGTTCATCAAGTCTATGAATACCGCGGGTGCATTCGCCAACCCGAACGGCATCACGACGAACTCGTAGTGACCATATCTCGTACGAAAAGCCGTCTTCGGTATGTCCTCTCTTCGGACTCTCAACTGATGGTACCCGGACCTCAAGTCCATCTTAGAGAACACACCGGCTCCTCGAAGTTGATCGAATAGGTCGTCTATCCTTGGCAGTGGATATTTGTTCTTGAGAGTCATCTTGTTCAACTCTCTGTAGTCGATGCACATCCTCATCGATCCATCCTTCTTTTTCACAAAAAGCACCGGTGCGCCCCATGGTGAAACACTGGGTCTAATAAAACCCAGGTCCATGAGCTCTTGGAGCTGTATCTTGAGTTCTTCTAACTCCTTAGGCGCCATTCTGTATGGTGCCTTAGACACAGGTGCCGACCCTGGTGCTAGATCGATCGTGAACTCCAATTGCCGATCTGGCGGTGGTCCAGGCAAAGCTTCAGGAAAGACGTCCGGAAATTCCTGCACGACGGCTACGTCTTCCATTTTCTTTTCTCCTTTCTCCTCTCCTTGTAGATAGACGAGATGAGCAGGACGCCCCTTTCTTACCATCGTACTAGCTTGGAGCGCGGAGAGGATAGATGCTCGCCGGTTCCTCAAGATTCCATAGCATAAGGTGGGTTCCTTGCCCGGGGCTTGTAGAGATATATGTCTCTCCTTACAACGAATCGTCGCAAAAATTCGTGGTTAACCAAACCATTCCTAGAATTACGTCGATATCCTTCATCGCCATAACTTGCAAATCGTGAGCGACTAACTTAAGTTCTCCCATGAAAATTTCTATTAACTCTCCTCGTTTTGTCTTCCAACTTCCACACGATTTTTCTAATATTCATGGTATTATCACACATTTCTCTTCTCGATCATATCGCCGTCCCGTGGCTCTTTCTCGTCACCTTTCATAGGTTATTTCTTGTTGACGATATTTATTTTGTGCAATAAACTCTATGAAGGGGCTTGTACTCCCTCTACAATTTCCTCGCACGATGGTGACCGTAAATACATCTTCTCATATTCTTTATTCGCTTATCGTTCGATCGATCGTTCATTCATGTATGTATCTCGTCAGTTATGTCGACGCTTCTGGTTGGTGTGTCATTTTTTTGAGCATGTCTGACTATAGAAACATATTCCCTGTGTATATCCGAATCGACTTCTGCATTTCCCTGCCGTCTAGTAACAAGGATTCGAAATTTGGCCCAACAGTCTTACTTGGATATGAACAGATTTCAAATTGTCGCAACATTGCTAAGGATGTCTTTAGTCGGGAAGGCTCCAAAATTAATCAAGGAAACAAGAACAATAATGCAATGATTGCGTTCCATTGGACTCAACCCGTCCATTATGAGAATTAAATGGTTTAGAGGTATCAATTAAAACCCATAGAGATTTGAGAGTTTACTTCTGATGAGAGCTCGGAAGAACATGAGATAGGTCATGGAAATAGGATGAAACTGCAAAATTTCTCAAATTCCATAGTTGACTGCTAGATCACAATTTGCAAAAATTCCGGAGAACAATGAATGATATCGTTCAAACATGTCAAGGACTAAAATAATCAGTCGCGGCAGGATTTAGAAACATAGACAAATGTCATGAAGTAGCACAAATAATGGTTCAACAATATCATGTGATTGGAAGAAGATGAAATCGCATCAATGGGTTCGCGGGTTTGTTAAAGACAACTCAAAGTGAATGGAACTTTTCTGAAATTTAACACGATCAACCCGTTAAGGAAGAAGAGGACAGGATAGCCTTAACTTGGTGTTGCCGAAAGAAAAATCATTGAGTATGAAACAATATATGTAGTGAAACCGAGCTAAAAAAAAATTTCACTTCTGCAAGAAAGAACTTGCCACATACATGGTCACAAAATAAAGAGGTGAACCAGTAGTTCCAAGAAGAATATTCCATCATTTGAAAAAAATAGGTCTGGAGGTGTGATTATACTGAAGGTCACAACTGTGAACAATTTTGGGGATGAAGTTCAATGACGGAAGTTCATAAGGCCAAAATATTGTCCTCATGAATAATGAATCAAAGAAGACTACTCAATCAAGCTATCCAACGTTACAAAGGCAAACACAAATTTTCGAGTCAAGTGAGTCATGACTCGGTATAGGGAAAAAATAATGGACATTACTTGGGAGTCAACCAAGGTGTTTAAATAGACAAGGGCTGACGTTTATTCCAAACGTCCCGAAATGAACTTAGAATCCAAGTAAGTACTGTTGATTTAAAAATCGTTCACTCTAGCTACGAGGGTCGCACTCCCTCGCACATTTTTTTGCGAGCCGGAACATGGTAACGTCGTTCTATGAAATCGTGGATTCCAAGTTGAGATTCATCGTATCGTCGAAATTAATGAAATTTCTTTTGATTGTCGCATCTTCAAAGTCTTCTTGCCATGCCACGTAGTTTTCGAAAAACATTGCCGCTGTACACGTGGTCTTAAGGTGTCGTAAACATCATCGTATTTGTGTCGCATCGCCATTTTGGCATGGTATGCAAGACTGCATAGTTTTATTAGATCTTAGGTATGATCTCGCCATTGTGAGGATACACCAAAGTTCGATATATATATTTTTCATTGTTTTTATCACTCAGGAAAGTGATATTGCAGTTGTCAACTTACAACTAAGTTCTAGCACGTTCAATCTAGCCTACCTCTTAGGCACTCTATACTTTCAAGCATAGCTAGAAGCCTCGTACTTCAATGTATATATGATCATTACCTAACTCAAGTTTCATATGGCTCCTACGTTTGCAACAAAATTCAAAAGTTTCACCTTTCACTCTAATAGTGGTTCTACACAATAATTCGTACTTCATCGGTCATAAATTTTCACCACATAAACGCCATCCATATATTGCACAATCAACACATTTATTCGTGTAAATCATTTGGTGTTCCATAGCATAACAAACATCGTACATTAATATATGTGAATAGCAACACTCAGTCAATCAATCATCCATATAATCGCATTTCATAAATCATGCAGTTCATGCTCATCTGTATTACAATCACAATTCGCAACTACACGCGTATCATGCTTTGAATTTCACAGTTTCCTAGTCATGGAATTTTAGCCACCTAGGCATGAAAGTTTTGTCGTTCATGGAAGCAACATGTATTTTCTTCAAGTAAAAAAATTCGCAGTTTCGTGGATGTAATAGAAAATCTCAACATCAACCAATACAAGTTCACAATCATACTTCGTGTTTCATAATTCATGTAATTTTCAATCATTAAGAATTTCATCTATCAAACTCATAGAAGTCCAATCACATATTCACCGATTTTTCTTATCGGGGTGTGCACAATAATATTCATAATTTTTTGGCATAGTCGTATTAAGCAATTTCATATCCATGTATTTTTATCATCCCACACTTCAAACAACATTTTCAAAGACGTCATATTATCTTCGATTCCCATCGAAATAATTTCATTTTCCACTAGAAGAAATATCTCCATCACACTTTCCAACATTTCACAGGTTCAGATCAAACTTATCAAAACGCTTGTTACCTCATTCTTCGTGGTTGGGCAGGGACGAGTTGTGGTGTTGAGCTTCCGATGTTTATCATTTAGCCAAATTACACATGCATAGATTTTGACTCAAACAAGACTCTTGGGTCCAGAGCGGAAAGAACTGAGGCTCTGATACCAAACTGTCACGACCGCCCCTTAGGGTTAATAAAAGCGGGCGATCGCGACTTAAAGGGGTTTAAATGAAAGGACATAGAAGACTAGGGTTTCAATAAAAGTTTGACCAAGAATTTAAGTTTACTAATTAAACGGCCAAAGATATTTAAAATAAAAGCAAAGACCAAAGGTTTGACATTTATAAAAAAAGGGTACGAGATTTCAACATTCAATCAAACAGTTTCATAGTTAAATAAAAATATAAGTAAAGATAATATCACAGCGGAAGCATCCAAGAGAAGAGTGAAGTCATGTGTGAAGACACAACGACACTCGAAGTTTCAAAATAACCATATTATTATTTCTGCTCAACACCACCAACCGCTCGTCGCTGCTCAACCTGCACATAGAGAAAACATATGCAGGGCTGAGTACTTTTGAAAATACTCAGTGGCTCGTGCCGAAAACATTTTAAGTAAGAGTACATATTATTATCATGCCATACGTAGGTAACCATCGGGGTTTGAGATTAAAAGACCCGAGGCACCGAAACATTTTCCATTGTTCAAAATAGCGACTGCGCAGTCATTTTTCCCCATCGTCATCAACCATATCTGCCAATACATGACAAGGAATGCGGCCGCAAACCAGGTCACTAGACCGGCCAGCCCGTACGCTAGCACACGATCTACCATAGGTGTACACTAATCCACGTAGGGTTTGCGGCCCTACGAGGACCCGAATTCGATTTATATAACAGTGGCAACAGCCACATCAGATAGGCATGTCAAAACAAATCACGGCATGATAATCGCTTTAAACCACCCTTATCTCTCCACAGTCATACGTAAAAGATTTTAATAAAATAAAAACCCACACATAGTGTAGGGTAGAAAAGAAGCCCACCTCGACCGTTTAGATTTCAAGTATCGCTTTTCCTTTGATATCACGTTTAGCGCACGAATTATCACCTTTAGATAAGGTATTCTCAATTAGTCACCAACATGGACTTAATATTATGCATGTCCTTAATTCTTCCCTTTTCCCAACAACAAATGGAAATCACATCATAGCATAACATCTTTGCATATCACATCCTCTCGTCACATATATAAATCATGTATGCCACTCAAAACATAGAAATATAGTTATTTGCAAAGGTAGGAATCTGGCAGCACTGCGCAACCATTTTATAAAAATCATTTAAAAATCATCCGACTTCCGTTGGGGCTAAAACTTTACGACCAAGCAATAGACTCATCAAATAACTTCCAGTTTAAATTTCATGTCAAAATAACCTTTTTAGGTCGGTCAAACAGAAAGCATAACCTACTGGTCGAGAAAACACTTTCTGCCAGAAATGCGCAGTCAACTTTAAAAATTCACCATAAATTCATCTTTCGTCCAAATGAGTTGAAATTAACACACAACACAGAAGACATCAAGAGGTTCACTCAGGAAAAAGAATCGATCAAATCGGAGTTCATGTGGTTAGTCAAAAACGAGTCGGAACTCACTGTTCGGAAATCACAGTTTCTCATGCTTTTAGGAATTCGAATTAGGGTTTATCCTTACTTATTCAAAATCAACCTTTTCATGGTTTTAACATACAAGCATGCTCAAAAGGGTCTTTAGACACATATTTTCATGAAATCACATATCATTCACCGAGGATTCATTAAATCATCAACCAATTGAAATCAAAACGCATTCACACAAACGATTACACATTCCCACCGATCAAACCTTTAGATCTGCATTCCCTACACTCTCTACATGCATGAGGGAAATAAAGAAGAGTTGAGATGGAGAGGAATGAAGAATAGAGTCCGATCTTTACCTCTCTTGGACGAAACAATCGGTAGAAAGCGAACAAAACCTTGGTTCTTCAATAATCTCTTGGGGAATTGATGGGATCTTGAGTAGAATGGATGAACAAGTGTGGGAGGAGATGAAAAGTGGGAGGGGGCGTGTGATTTGAGAAGTGGGCGTGTGATTTGAGGGTGGCTAGGGCTAGGGATTTTGTTAAGTCCCTATTTATAGAGTTAGGGAAACTAATTATTCCACAATTAATTTAGAGGATATGGGAGAATAATTGAAATAAAGATTGAGAGATTTGGGAGGAGAATGGCGTGATTTTTGGGGAGAGAATAAGGAGGATTTTGAAAATGGCTACTTAATTAGCCTCTAATTTAATTTGGTATTTTCACGGAGCAGAATAAAATAATACGGAGCAAGAAAAATTAAATAAAAATCCTCCCACAATTGGGATTAGGCGTGTGTTTTAAATTCCTCCCACAAGGAATAAATTTCCAAATCTTTAATAAATAAAGATATGGAATGATTTGGTAGGATATTCCAATTAAAACATGGAAAGAAATAATTAAGGGATCAAAATAAATAATGAACAATTTCTTCTCCCACAAGTAAGGAGATTTCGAAATCTCCTTAGGAAAATAATAGGGGGCCGATTTTCTAAAGCAAGAAATAGGGTAATTAAGCTTTGGATTTAATTGGATAATTATCCCAAGCAAATAATTAAATCCAAGAAAATAGAATTCACCTCCTTAAATTAATAGTGGTCGAAAATTCCACAATGAAAAGGGCAAGGTGATTATTTATGCCTCTAATTAAATCTCACTCCCCATGATAATATAATTCACCGCAATATATTTCATTCCACATCAATTAATTTAAGCCACGTCATAGAATCAACGAATTTGACTTGGTCAAAACAAAATTAGGTCACCAAAGTAAACACATAATAATTCGTCATTTAATTTCTGCAATCAAAGCAATAAATACAACATTTTAGGGTTCGAAAATTAGGGTTCAAAAAGTGGGGCGTTACAATTCTAGTTTTCCCAGAAAGTCAGTTCTTGAATAGCAATTCCTAATTTGCATCTGAACATGTTAAACGTTGGTATTGCCATAGAACTTAACCTAATATTTATTGCAAAATTCACCAACATTTATCAGAAGCACTAAAATCAGGAAAAATAAAATTCCTTTTTCGAGATTTCCTTGCCCTCCAGTGCATCACTGCCTATACCCAAGAGTGAACTACATAAATAGACTATGATATCTTAGAAATGAACAAAAAATAATCACTAATTTTAAAATTGATATTTTTCACTTTTTTTACTATTTTTTTGGTCATTTAAAAAATTGGATAAATTTTGGATATCTAGAATGATATTATAATGATTCACCCAAATATTAAATACTCTCCATCCATAAAGAGTAGGGCTGGCAATTTTCGACACGACACGATAATCCGACACGAATCCGCACGAAATTATTGGGTTTGGGTCAAGTCTTATTGGATCCGTGTCCTTATCGGGTTGACCCATTAAGAACCCGATAATTTCGGATTGGGTTCGGGCCAGATGCGGGTCGGATACGGGTAACCCATTAAGAAATAATATTATTATTTTTATTATTATTTAAAAATATATATATTACTTTAATTTTTTAATTTCTTATAAATTAGGTTTAAATAGTATAAAATGAATTTTAATTGTGTAAATTAGGTTAAAATTAAGGTTTAATCGTGTAATATTAGGTTTTAATCGTGTAATATCAGGTTCGGGTTGTTATCGTGTCGTGTCAACCCATATTATATCGTGTCGATAACGGGTTCGTGTCGGGTGCGGGTCGTGTTCGGATTTGAAGGTAACAGGTCGGGTTCGTGTTCGGATTTATAGTTTCCTTAACAGGTCGGGTTCAGGTTAGGCCTTATTGGGTTGGGTCATTATCAGGTTGACCCGATAACGACCCAATCCGCACGATTTGACAGCCCTAATAAAGAGTATGACACTATTTCATTTTTCGTCCGTCCCAAAAGAGTATGAATTTTCAATTTTGGAAACTCTCTTCTCTCTAATGAGGTAGGACTCATTCTCCACTAACAATACTTAAATAACTTTCTCTATCTATCTCTCTTACTTTACCAATAATACATTAAAATTCGTGACAAACTCAAAGTTCATACTCTTTTGGGACGGAGGGAGTATGATATTTTACTCATATTTGGATACCAGAAATAACATTTCAAGTTTATCCAAAAAATTCTATAAAAATTTCTTTAATACACAAATAAGATTAATATAGCCATATACTATTGCGCTTATTATTAATACTATATGGTGGAGTTCGGTTGCCATGACTAATATCATGAGACTATCCATCTAGGATTAAGTTGTGGGATTATTTTAGTTGGAGAGGGGAGGCTATGACTAATTATCATGAGACTATCCATATAGGATTAAGTTGAAGGGTTCAATCTTATGAACCAAACATGATACATATTTAATCATGAGATTTAATCTTGCCAACCGAACACCTCTATGAATAATATTTTAATATGAGATGCATCTAAGAAGATGTTCATCTTTATTCAATCAATTATCCACATAAATTGTGGCTCGAAAATAATTAAACATTAAAAAGGGGAACGGATTCTTCAAGAAAAGTGCGGGAGCGAGAAATCAACTAACCATTGTTCTGTATACATAAAATTCTTTCAAGATTAGGTATATCAATATGCATAAAGAGTATAAAATGCGAGAAAACGCTTCCTTGGAGTCTGGCAAAGTTGGGTAGGTTTGTTTGGAGTTAAAAATTGGAAGTTTTGTTCATTGTTTGTGTTTTGATGATGATTTTCGTTTGATTTTTTTGGTGACTGACTTATCAGCTTTTAAGATCGGACGAGCATGCCACCTATTTCTAAAAGAAAAATCAGAACCCTACAAATTATCATAGAATTTCGGGTTTGTGGGGCACTTTACTACTAAAATAATGAAAATGTACTCAGATTGTTATTTCTTTCATCTATGAGAAAAACGTCATCCTAGATGGCGTCTTATTAAATAAAAACGCCAACCAAGTAGGCGTTTTACAATTTATTTTTGATTTTATGCAAACACAATATTTATTTTAACACGCCAAATGAGTTGGCGTGTTTAATTATAAAACAACATCTACATTGGCGTGTTTAAGCAAATATAAGAAAAAAAAATCCATAATCATAATTATAGACGCCGATTACGTTGGCGTTTTTAACAGTAAAACGCCAATCTGGTTGGCGTGTTACCATTGAAACAGATATCAGTCAGATCTCTCCCCAAAATCATCTCTCCCCAAAATCGCGAAATCCTTTACCCTCCCCAAATGTGAAAACCCTTAAAGTTGCGCGAAACCCTTGCTCGGGTCGACGCAATCGGCGATTTGAGAGTGAAGATTTCGGTTTTGGCTCATTCTTCCACACATTAGTCTTCCTATTCGGTTAGTATATATAATTTTTTACTAATATTTGATGGATTGTTATGATAGTATATATTGTAGTGTAATTAATAGAAAAATAATGATGATATATAAAGTTTCCTCTACATAATGATGAATGTAAAAATAATATATATTTATTTATGTTTTACATTATTGCAGATAGTATGACGTGGTGTGTCAATTTATATTGGGGTGGAAAGATAATTCTCGGAGCAGTTATTTCATATGATCCTCCTTTTTCAAAATGATTCATTAGAGCACCCACAACCGTGCTCTTGTCAGCGAGCACGGTTGTTGGCCCGACCCCACTTTTTCTGTCTGCTCTCTGGCAAGAGCACAACACCTACAGCTGTGCTCTTCCGTAAGGACGAGCACAATTCAATTTAAAATTCAATTAAAAAAAACATTTCCATAATATTAAAACTCATTAAAGAACCTAAATAATATTACAAATGACAAATAAAATAAAACCACATAATTAAAATCCTAAAAATTTAAAATTACATAATTAAAATACTAAAAATAAAAAAAACCACTACTCGTTGTCGAATTTCGCCCACATGTGTTTGATTAGGTATTCTTGTAGCTCAATGTGGGTCGGGTATCGCGCATTGTGTGCCTTGTCTCGATCCTCTGGCCCACCGTCGTATGCACACATCGGCGTGGGGGAGACCTCGCGGTTGAGCTTCCGGCTTCATCCTCGTCGTAGAAGCTAGCCGCCCTCGGTCCTTCGTCGGCTATGATCATGTTGTGTAAGATAATACACGTGTACATGATGTCGGCGATATTATTCACGTACCAGAGCCGAGCCGGGGCCTTCACAATGTTAAATCGGGCTTGAAGGACCCCAAAGATTCTTTCGACGTCTTTCCGCGCGGACTCTTGACGCTGTGCAAAAAGAACCCGTCTCGGGTCGTGCGGGTTGCTGATCGTCTTCACGAAAGTTGACCACCTTGGGTAGATACCATCGGCGAGATAGTAAACCATGTGGTATGCATTTTCCGTTGATGGTGAAGTCGATCGCCGGTGCTACACCATTCATCACATCATTGAAGAGTGGTGAAGAATAGAGCACGTTCAAGTCGTTGTTGGATCCGGCAACGCCGAAATATGCATGCCAAATCCATAGGCGGTAGTCGGCGACCGCCTCAAGGATAAGTGTTGGGTCGCTGCCTTTGTGACCGCTTAGGTGTTGCCCCCTCCAAACAGTCGGGCAATTCTTCCACCTCCAATGCATGCAGTCAATGCTGCCAAGCATTCCGGGAAAGCCATGGACTGATTCGTGAAGACGAAGCAACCGTTCGCAATCATCGGTGGTGGGTACCTGAAGGAATTCATCACCGAAAGCTGAACGAACGCCCTCGCAAAAAATTTTTAGACAAAGGATTCCAGTGGACTCACCGATATACAAATACTCGTCGAAGAGGTCGGCCGTTTGCCCAGTAGCGAGTTGTCGGATGACACACGTACACTTCTGCAACGCCGTGATACTTTGCCGGTCGGCTGCATCTGGACCTTTTGGAAGAATTCAACACGTGCGGATAATGTGTTGACAATTCGCATAAACAAGCGCTTTGACATGCGAAAACGGTGCCTGAAGTAATCTGCCGGAAACCACGGCTGGTCGGCAAAGTAGTCGGCAATGAGCCTTTCGTGGGCTCCCTCCCGGTCACGATGGATGTAGCGGCGAGTTGATCTAGTTCGTTGAGGAGGAGGTATTCGCCGCGACATATGCTTCGTAAGCGGCACGATGTTGTTCGTAGTATTCTTGTTCTTCGTACTCCGCTTCCGCCATAAGATGGGTGAAATCCATTTGAGGTTTTGAGTGAGAGATGAAGGTGTAGATAGTATGTATGAGAATTATGAATGAGAGATGATTTGATGTGATAAGTAGATGATGAATGTGTGTATTTATAGATGATTTTGGGGAAAAAAATAAAAAAAATTCAGAAAAATGGGCAAAAAAACGGTCATATTTTTGGGATTTAGAAAATATATTTTTTTATTTTTTTATCGATTTTTAAAATTAAATACCGAATTTTAAAAAATAAAAATCAAAATATTCAAGGGCAACGGCATAGCCGTTGCCCAATCGCGTGCCGCCACGTCAGCTGCTCGCTGGCACAGACGTGCTCGATGCATCGAGCAGCGCCGTGCCAGCGGCGGAGATCGTCCTTGCCAGCGGCACTGACGGACGGACGACGTCCGTCCACCGTTGCAGATGCTCTTATGTTGGATGAAAGTGTTTCCTACAATAAGCTTGTGGGTACAATTTGTGAAAGGATGAGGATAAGCATATTTGAAAACAAACTTCAAATAATATGGAAACGTACTATATGCGTTGGATCCGGAGTCACGTTTATAGGTACTCTACTAGAAGAAGTATGCATGCCACTAATGTTCAATGAGAGTATGGCTTCAGGAGGTCAAATTGAATTATTTGTTGAGTATTCGGCAATTACTCAACAAAATAGTCATCATGTCATAAGTTATGATGTTGGTACGTCTACGAGAGTCCAAGAACCAAGTTTCGCTGCAACACAAAATTTTGATGTTGGAGGCGTGCGTTTAGGGGACAGTGACAATTGTCATGTGGTGATCCGTCTGATGATGAATAATTGTTAGTACAGACTCCGATGGTGATCCGTCTGATGATGAATAATTTGTTGATTCAAGACCATCCATTCTAGTTGGAGAAACAACATTGAAGAAACAGTGGTTGGAGAAACAGTGGTTCGAGAAAGAGTAGTTCCACAGTTCCCACAGTGTGGAATGAACTATTTTCGCACCTTACCAGGTACATATGATAGTTTTGATCCAAAGAACTTTGAGGTTGTTGATCCCAGTGTGCATTATTGGAGTGAAAAAGATCCTAGCAATGTCGGTTTGCATACTATATTTAGAACGAAGTTGGAATTGAAGACAGCCGTGACTTTTTGGCATTTGAAAAAAATCCGACAATATACTGTTGCTGAAAGTAAAGGAAAGAGATGGCATGCGGTTTGTAAGTAGCCACAAGGAAATTCGGAAGATAAGTCATTACCGAAATGTTTGTGGGAGTGTCGAACAACATTGAGAAAGCATGATGAACACTGGCAAATTAGAGTGTTTAGCACTGCTCATACTTGTATGGGGGATCGTAATTATAATGGGCACGCTAATCTTTCGTCGTCCATGATATCATTGAGTGTTCGACATCAGATAGAAAATAATCCTGAATACAAGGTAAAAACTATTGTGGCGGATATTGAAAATAGTTTTCATGTGAAAATTAGTTACAAGAAAGCATGGTATGCTCGAAGGTCAGCTATTGAGCTTGTATATGGTGGATGAGAGTGGTCATTCAAAGTTTTACCGTCTTATTTGAATGAAATGCAAAGACAAAATCCTGGTACAATTGTCGAATGGTTGCATGATGACAGATTAAGCCACGGTATGAACAATGTATTCAAGTACGTATTTTGGGCTTTTGGACCAGCTATGGAGGCTTTTCAACTATGCAAACCAGTTTTAACAGTTGATGGAACTCATCTACGTGGACGATGTCGAGGTAAAATTCTTATTGCCGTTGGATTTGATGCTAATAAGAAATGTTTGCCTGTTGCATATGCCATAGTTGATGAGGAAACCAAAGAAAGTTGGAATTGGTTTATGGAACGCATAAGACTTCATGTAGCAAAGCATGAAATATGTGTAATTTCTTATAGGCATGTGGGAATCATATATGCAATGAATTCTCCCATATGGAAAGAAGAACCTAAAGGCCATCACAGGTTTTGCTTGGTACATGTTAGAAAGAATGTTCTGCAGAATCACAAAGGTATCATGGTTAAAAGATTGGTTTGGAAAATGGGTATTGCTACCAAAAAGTGCAAGTTTAAGAAAAGATGTCGTTTACTTCGAGACGTCAACAACGAAGCTTTGCAGTACCTTGATACCGTGGATTTAGAAAAATAGAATTTGGCGTATGGTAAACACAAAAGATGGGGTGAGGTGACCACTAATATGGTGGAATCTTACAACAATGTGTTGAGAGGCGCAAGAGAACTCCCAATCAAAGCTTGCATTGATATGACATTTTGGAGGACAATAGAATGATTCAATGAGTGGTCAATTACATCAACACAGTGTGCGACACCACTTAGAAAGTGACGTATTTTTTGAAGCGTTTCCACCTAAAATTTTCAAAGTTAATTACATTTCATCATATGAATTTAAATAATTAATATTTGTTTCAATTTACCTCGAAGCTATGAGAAGATGTCGTTTCATGGAAGCCCTCTTGAGCATGCACGCCAGGTTTAGTTAAGTACACCACAACTATTCTACGAAACCAATTCATATATTCATCTTATGCAATAGGCTCATTTGAGTACTCCAAATCAGTCCATACCAAGTTGTGCCTATTGTCTCACTCCTGTATATAATTATGGTGGTACTCAACCCAATTTCGGCCAGATTTACCACGACAATCCTATTTCACAAACTCTTCCGGGTGGAACCGGTTGAGAATCGGGATATACGGTTGGACGATCCCAAATTGTCGCAACACTCGTTGTGGCATGTGTGGCTCAACCAAATTCCAGCAAATAAGGGATGTTATCGACGTCCATATAGGACGACAGTCAACACAAATATCCGGCAAGTTTCGCATGACATAAGACCTCCAAATAAACTACATATGAAATAAATTTAGTCAAAATAAATTCAATCAAAACAACAAATATAAAACAATTTAAGTTACATAAATTACTTGATTGGCGTGCATTCTAGAGAACTGATCTCTGAAATTTTCAATGCAATGCCCGGGTGCTTTTACATATGACGCCGGACCACACCATCTAAAAAAATTAAATTATGAGCGAATAGTAAAAAAATTAATGAAAATTATGCTTAAAATTAATTAGTGAACAACTTACGCGACTGCACATGGTGTGTAGTCTACATGCACGGGATTTATCATCTTCGGTCTAATATTTGAGATTCTCTCCCAAGCCCACAATTGTAGTAAAGTACAAGCTCCCCCGACATCGGTCCTCCTATCAAGGGAAGCTTCACATAAATTGTGATACAAGCAAGCAAGAGTCGCACCACCCCAGCTATAGCTAGAACATCGTTCTACATCCATGAAAAATTGCAAGTAGAAGAATTGAATTTTATTTCCGGAGGCGTTCGGGATCATCAGACCACCAAGTAAAAGCAGACAATAAACACGAGCACGTTGAACATATATATAGTGGTCGTGTTCATCACTCAACTCAATCCTTAGTTGATTTGATAAGCTTGTCTGTTTCCAAACCATTTCTTTCAACTCAACTGTATCTGGTGTAAATCCAAGATAATCCAAAGAAAGTTGCATCCAATAGTTGGCATCCTTAGTGGGGATGTAACCCGTCAAAGCATCACTGTCAACTTTGAGGCCCCATAAGACCTCCATGTCTTCCAATGTAACTGTCGCTTCATCGATTGGAAAGTGAAACGTGAGAGTCTCTGGCCTCCATCGTTCAATCAACGCGGTGATAAGATGGTGGTCAATGTCCTTTGGTTGACCACACCTCAATATGCCGCCAAAGCCCATCTTGTCTATTATTGTCAAAACACGGGGATGTATGGGAATATCCCAAATGATTCCTTCATATCTTCTACATCGTACGTCTTGTGATTCAACTCTTGCCCATATATTTTGAGAGACATGTTGTCTCTGAAGATACAATACGGAAGGGTCCTCAGGACCACATAAGAGTCTTCGACGAGAAGTTGAAGAAGTTGCCATAATTCACCTACACAACATTCACAATTCAAATTAAACAATACACAAACCTAAACAATTTCAATAATTGGATACTATTCAACCCAATATCACAAAATGGAACACCAATATCAAATAATGCGCAATAGCTCGTGTCTGCCACATTACACAAATTCACCTACACAATATTACACAAATTCACCTACACAACATTACACAAAATTGTAACACAATTCACTTACACAACATTCACAATTCAAACTAAACAATATACATAAACCTAAACAATTTCAATAATTTGTCACTATTGAACCCAATATCAAATAATGTAACACCTAAACCCAAATAATGCAACACCAATTTAAAACCCACATAAACCAAATCAAGTTGCCCAATTTTTAAGCTAGAACAACGCTACCTAGTTTGGTTTTTAATCAAATTTATACCCTAACTAAACACCAATATCTCAACTATTAATCAACAATAATGCCATTCAAACAAGCCAATATGCTAAATAATAATGCAACACAGAATTTCAACTCAATTTACTACCCGTTACAAACCCTAAATAACTATCAAACAATTACTCTAATATTGTAAAAAAATAAGCATACTAACCGAAAAATATATCAAATATGTAAAAGAATAGCATTGATTCACTCCTTGTTGATGCAATTGATGGAGGGAGGGCAAAATCACCGAGAAGCTGCCGCTGTGTGTGGGTTTCGCGATTTGGGGGAGGAGAATCTGATATCATTCATTCTGTCTAAAAACGCTAATGACGTTGGCGTTTCTAATTTAGTTTTTTTTTTTTTTTGTAAATTTATTAAACACGCCAACGCGATAGGCGTGTATAAATTTTAATTTAGGATTTATTTTATCCGAAATTTGCTTATAAAAACGCCATTACAATAGGCATTTTTTAAAATAAACACGCCAACCAAGTGGGTGTGTTACGATAAATACTGTATTTGCATAAAATCAAAAAGACATTGTAAAACGCCAACATGGTTAGCGTTTTTACTTACTAAACCGCCAATACGGGTGGCGTTTTTCCCATAGATGGAAGAAATAACAAAATGGGTACATTTTCGTTATTATAGTAGTAGAGTGCCCCACGCATCCGAAAAACTCCAAATTATCAACCTGATATTGCCTTTTAAGTCTGAGCATTGGATCTGAACTTGCTAACTAGGGCTTAAGGTTTTGATTTATTGTAATTTGTACAAGACTAAACATCAACAACAGGCTTCTCAAAACAACTAGAATCTTTGTTCACGCAGAAAATCTGCTAAAAACTTGGCCTTTGAACAATCCAATTACAAGAGACTGGTAAATGCTTCTATAAAGCTTCATTCAAGCAATCCGCCAGGATTATCCATCGAAGACCGAGTTAACAAAATGTGAGTATTTATAACGAATCACATTTCATAAACATGATTAGACACTAAAATAAACTCAAAATCAATGGAAGCCACATTATACAAGATCAAGCACTAGTTATAGACTATTAAACCTAATGCACCAACACTTCCATAGACAATTCAAGAACAATAATTCAGAGAAAAAAAAAGAAACACCATAAATTCACCTCAACAGTTGCAAGATAGCAATGCATTTATATAATCACTCTCTCCAGATGAATTAACCCATTATCCATATTCCCTATTCCTTAGCATTTGGGCCAGAATGCCAAACCATCCACGCTATGAAAGGGAATTCAAGAAAAAAATACTGTTACCACGAGAAGAAACAGAGAACGATGAAGCCAACACAATCTTTGCTTTCGCTCCACAACTGTTCCCCAGTGGCAATCGAGAAATGGTAACACAAGTCAATAAGGAAGTGCTAAAACATTGTATATTACAATCATATAAAGATCGGCTCAACTAGAAAGCTTAACCAAAGCACAAGTAAAATTGGCATTTGTTATTCTTCTACTCAAAGTTACTATCTATTACCATATTGAGCATATTGAGACGAGCTGCTACTCGAAGCTCCGGACCAATTCATCACCAAGTTTCCCTCTCCCAATTGATGACTAGCTATGATATAAGTGACAGGAACACGATCATCACCGAGCTTCCAGTCTTTGCCTTGCCACCATTCCTCGGCTTCAATCCCTTAAGCCCTAACTTCTCTTGCCCCATCAAACTAGACCACGAAACTGCCCCTTTACGCTTGATCCTATGCATCCATCGAGCGCTATCCTTCTTCCACTTCTGTACCTCCCCAAGAGCGAACGCATCCTTCCCTCCTACTTCCTCTTTCTCTCCCAAAACGAAGTAAGCCGGCCTCGACCCAGCCACCGCTATCCTTGGGAAACCATCAGATATACCTGCATTCTCTCCCTTGGCCTTTGTAGAGAAAGCAGAGACGATAACATCCTTCCCGTTAGTAATTCTGCTTCTTGAACCTTCACTAAAGCAGCTTTTCGACGAAGGTACTCCAACCATTACATATGTAGACTTGGCAGTTTGCTTATTTCCTCCTTTAGAAGAATAAGCTGAGCTTCTGTCATCCAGTGGGTGGGGCAACAGTGGATTCGAGGCTCTCCGCCGGCAGCGAGATATCCTCCGCGGCCATGGATTTTCCTTGGAGAGCTCCGCCTTCCCATCGTACTAGAGCGATCCGAGAAGTTCGTTTAGGATCGTACTCTATCCTTTCCACGATTCCTGTAGCCGAGGTGCTTCGCTTCATATCGATTCTGCGCTGAAATCAAAATCTCTTCGTCTTAGTTGAGAAGTTTCTTCCATCTAAATTCCCGAATTGGCCGAGTTGAGATCTAATTGCAATAATTCAGGTGTCAATTTCTGAGATCTGGTGATGAAAGTGCGATTATTAAAGGAGGTATGGATGGAAGGCTCAGTGAGTAGAAACTAACCTGAAAATGGAGGCGGATTGTCTCGCCGAGGCAATGCGAGTTGATGTGGTGGCGGCGGAACGGAGGACTGTTCTGGCGGCCGCAACGGCGGCCATGTTGTATTGACAGTGCCTGACGATCGAAAAAACCGACGAGAAATGTAGGGTTTGTTATATTAAGATTTAGGCGGAGAAGAGATTACCAAAGCAATCCCTTCAAAGAAATTTTGCTAATATTCCTACCGCTTTTTTACTTGGTATACGCATAGCTAGCTTAATAAGCAAATAAATGAAATGGTAAGCTAGAATAATTAGAGAATACTAGTAAAAGATGTTGATAATTAATTCAGGGGCGACATACAAAAAAAAATATGGTGCTATATTTTATTTTTGGGAGATTTTTGGTTAGCTAACTTAATGTCATTTACTTTACTCAATAATATTTTTTATAAAATAATAATAAATTGAAATAATAATTAAAAATATAACAAATGACGTAGAGTTGAGAGAACGTCAAAAGAGAAGTGCAGGGGAACATAATATAGTCGAGACATAAGCGCACTAACAATGGTGAGAGTCTATATCATAGCCCATACCACAATATATGAATATATCATTTCCTCTTGCACGTCAACATTTTATCTTAGAGCATCCACAATAAAAATAGCCCATCCATAGCTTTAGGGGTGAGCAAAAAAACCGGAAACCGAATATCCGAACTGAACCAAACCGAAATTTTGAAATTCGGTTTGGTTCGGTTTTGAAAATACAAAAATTTCAGTTTTTCGGTTCGGTTCGGTCCAGGCGAAGAAAAAAACCGAATAACTGAATTTATTTAATTTTTTATTATATATATATATATATATATTACTATTATTTAATTGTAGCTGAATATAAAATCCTAAAAACTAACCCTACTTTCACTCACGCTTGCGCCTACTCTATTCTCTAAACCTAATCTCTCCACCTCCACTCCAAGCAGCCACCAGCTGTACTGTCCACCCGCCCTCCAGCATCCAGCCATCCACGCCGGTCGTCGTCGCCTCCAGAAGACCCACGACAGCTTCAGCCCGTCGCTCCTCCACCCTTCCACCCACGCCGTCGCCCCTCCACGCCTTCAGCTCTAGATTCACGCCATCGTCTCCAGCCTTACACACCCATCCACGACACGCCTCGAGAAAAAGATAAACGCTATCTGATATAATTTTTTTGTATGTATTTATGTTTCTGTATTTGATGAAATTGAATGTTCATTTTAATGCAAAATTGTATGATTGTTGTTTGATAGGAAATTAGGAATTGTATGTTCACTGTAGTGTAAAATGCCATGATTTCATTATTCAGTTACATAGATGTTGTGTAAAATTGTGATTTCTTTGATAAATGTTGTGTAAAATTGTATGATTGCAGTTTGGTTCTCGGTTTTTCATCATTTCGGTTTTTCAATTTTAGTTAGGTTTTTTTAGTTCAGTTTTCGATTTTTAGGATTTCAGTTTTTCGGTTTTCGGTTTTGATTTTAGCCTAAATTCGATTTTTCGGTTTCGGTTCGGTTTGGGCAAAAAACCAAACGAAACCCGAATGCACACCCCTACATAGCCTAGCCACAAACTCCTCATGCCACATCATCAGCACTAAAAATCATCCTGTCACATCATCAAAACAAGTAAATAGCCCATCAATAGTCTAGCAATAGCCTAGCCACATCACTCAAAATTATATAAAACAAATAATTAACAATCACACCAAAATACGGAATTAGAGCATCCGCAGCGGTGGCGAAAGTCGCCACCGCCGTCCGCGCCGTTGGCAAGGCGAAGGACCGCCGCCGCTGCAGCCGCGCCGCTGGCACGGCGCTGCTCGATGTATCGAGCACGTCCGTGCCAGCGGACGCACACGTGTCGCCCTCCCATTCGTCAACGGCATAGCCGTTGAGTTTAAAAAAATTTTATTTTTTTTTAAAAAAATCGGTTTTTTAATTAAAAAACCGATAAAAAATAAAAAAAAAATTCACTTCCCCAAAAAAATATATCCGTTTATAACCGTTTTTTACACCTTTTTAATTTTTTTTCATTTTTTACCCCAAAAATACACACTTTCATCTATAAATATCCCCAATTTCACTCCAAAAAATTCACACTTTCACTACACAATTCTCATCATCATTCTCTCATCTCCATTCTCATCTTCAATCTCTCATATCCATTTTCATCTTCCTCTCACACCCTACAACACCACTATGTCCGGTCACGACGACAACCCAAGCGGCTCCCACGGTTGGAACCCCGAATGGTTCGGTTCGCAACCGTTTCCTAGTCCGAATACGGAATATTCGGCCCCTCCTCAAACCCAAGATTCGGGCGTTCCGGGTGGCTACCGGCCATACCCGGTCGACGACCAAGGTGGCTCCGATGGGCGATACGGGTGGACTCCGGAGCCTAGGCCTCCCGTCCCTTCCCAAATGCAGACTCCTCCATCTCGCGCCGGTGTCCGCACACCGTACTCACCGGCGGAGAGGGATAGATTGTTCAAGTCGTACTTGGAAATCTCCGAAGATGCGGTGGTTGGCACGAACCAATCCGGCGATCACTTTTGGTGGCGCGTCTCTCGGCGGTACAAAGCAAACCGGCTGCCGGGAACGATCGAGCGCAACGAGAGTATGGTGCGCAACTGCATCGGCCGAGCCAACGACGAAATTGGCAAGTTCAACGGCTATTTCCTCCAGGAGTCGCGGAATGCCGGGAGCGGGCGGAGCGAGGTCGACATCATCACTGCCGCGCTGAGCACCTATTAATCCATGAACGGCAAGTCGTTCAGTACCTTAATGTTTGGCAGGAAACGAGGACGCACCCGAAGTATCTGGGAGGCGTAACATCCTCCTCTAGCGGCTCCTCCAAACGCTCACGGTCGGCATCCCTATCCGACGCCGGCGAAGAAGTGTCTAGCCAACTCGCCGAAGCTAACTTGGGTAGCCCCGACGCCGGACCAAGCGGTTCCCGACGCCGACCACAAGGAAGAAAGAAGGCGGCGGCCGAACGCCGTCGCGCCGCGACTCCATCTGCCCCCGCTCCCGAACCCGCACCCTATGTTCCACCTCCACCCCCGAACAACTCGTTGTGGACCTTTTTGGCCCAACTCAATATGGCCGATAGGTCAATTATGACCCCCCACACAACTTCAAACGCACGAGTCCATGATATTGGGTCTCCAAAAACAATTGGGGTTGGTGCCGCCGGATGCGTAGTCTTCCTCGGGTAATATTAGCCAATAATTATGTAATTTTTTATTTTTAGGAGTTTAATTATGTAATTTTTAATTTTTAGTATTTTAATTATGTAATTTTTAATTTTTAGGATTTTAATTATGTCTTTTTATTTTATTTGTAATTTGTAATTTTTATTGTGGTTTTTTTAATGAATTTTAGTATTATGAAAATGTTTTTGTGTAATTGAATTTTATATTAATTGTGCTCGTCCTTGCGGAAGAGCACAGTTGTGGGTGTTGTGCTCTTGGCAGAGAGCAGGCATGAATAGTACCGCCCGGGCACACAACCGTGCCGCTGGCAAGAGCACGGTTGTGGGTGCTCTTAAATTTACGACACAGATACCGGAAAATTCAATTATATATTAAATTTTAAAAAGTACATTAATTTAAAAAAATTACATTAATTTAAAAAAAAGAAGGTACATTAAAAAAATTACAAAAAAAAGAAGGTACATTAAAAAAATTACATAATTAAAAAAAACTAACACCGTGCAGTCCTCCGCGCCCACAACTCTTCAATTAAATCCTTTTGTAGTCGAATATGAGCATTCACTTGGCGCAGGTCGGCATGTGCTTGGAGGCGGTCGGCTTCATCGTGAGGTACCCCGCTTCGTACGTTGGGGGCGGCCACGTCATGGCTTGGACCTGCTTCATTATCGTCATTCGCCCAACTAGTCAGTTGTACACCTTCATCTTCGACAATCATGTTGTGCATGATAATACAGATGTACATTATATTGGCAATGCAGTTGACATGCCACAAACGCGTTGGACCCCTAATTGCCGCCCATCGAGACTGGAGAACACCAAATGTGTGCTTCAAGTCCTTACGCGCCGACTCCTGCCGTTCTGCAAAGTAGGCCTTCCTCTCATCGGATGCGCATCTGATCGTCTTCACAAAGACGGGCTACCTAGGGTATATCTCATCCGCCAAGTAGTAGCCCATATCATGCCGGTTGCCGTTGGCGACAAAACTGATGGCCTGACCGACCCCCTGGCACTGCTCGTTGAAAAGGGGCGACGAGTTGAGGACGTTGAGGTCGTTGTTCGACCCGGCTACCCTAAAATACGCATGCCAAATCCACAGCCGATAATCAGCTACGGCCTCGAGGATTATCGTGAGATTCTTTCCCTTGTAGTCGGTCGTGTAAAACCCCTTCCAGGCAGCAGGACAGTTCTTCCACTCCCAATGCATACAATCTATGCTGCCTAACATACCCGGGAACCCATGCTTCTCCCCGTGCATCTGCATCAACTCCTGGCAGTCTTCGGGGGTAGGGCTTCGAAGGTACTGATCACGGAATATTTCAATCACGCCCTGACAGAAATATTTCATACATTCAAGGGCAGTCGTCTCACCGATGTGGAGGTACTCGTCCCACATGTCTGCTGCGCCTCCGTAGGCCAACTACCTGATTGCCGTAGTGCACTTTTGAATAGGTGTGTGGCCGGGTCTGCTAGCCGCATCGTGCCTGAAGCGAAAATACAGATATCGACGCTCCAAAGCCTCAACAATACACGTAAACAGGGCCCTGCTCATCTTAAAACGCCGCATGAAAAGGTTGGCGTTAAACCGCGGCTCCGGTGCGAAGTAGTCTTCATATAACCGCTGATGTGCAACTACGTGATCCCGCTTAATCACTGCTCGGCGGTGGACAACGGGTCAAGGTCGAGGTACCGCCGGCTGCAAGGCCCTCTGTAACAGCCGGTCTATCTCACAGGACGTATAGGCCTCCAACGCTTCGTTCATTCGACGTTCGTACTCCTCAGCATCCCACCACTACCACCACTACTACCACCTGCGCTACTCATTTCGCGTTGTTGCTCTTCTACAGAAATTAAGATAGAGAGAATACTCGTTAAAACAAGCGGTGCAAATGAAAATGACGTGCAAATCGCGTATATATAGTGTTTCGAAAATTAAATAAAAAAAATTCGCTCACCGATCGCTCGCCGATCCGGAGCCTGCAATGGCGGCCAGCGGATCTGCAAGCGCATCGGCCAGTGCTCAGAAATCGACGTGCGCTCGTCGATTTTTTCGCCGAAATTCGGCTAGCCGGTTACAATGGTTCGGCGAGCGGACCAGCTAGCGTCGGGGATCGGCTAGCCGGTCCGCTCCCCGTCATTGTGGATGCTCTTATAGTCTGTCTCCCTGCAATGGTACAATCTATCTCGTAGCCAGCCCATTTCATTTTTACATTAGTAGTACTATTTTAATTTTTTTTAATAATTTTTTATTTAATATATTATCAAACAATTAAATTAAAATATCAAAATAATATAATATACTGTGAAATGAATTTTAATCGAGTACAAACATGCTATATATAACACTTTTAAAATTTAATAATTTATTGTGAGTTTTAATTGAGTATATACGACAATTTCTTAATCAAATAAATGAAAACCTAAATCCTAAATTTTGCCCAATCTCCAATCTAATTAATTCATATCATCCTAAAAAATTAGTATTCCCTTGTTTATTAAAAATAATCTCATTTTGCCATTAGTATCTATAAAAAAAATAGTCTCATTGTTATTTTATGATGTACTACACAATTATGCTTTATATTTTGTAATACTCCATCATTTCTTATAGTACTCCACTAATTTTTTTCATCCACTTTCTACTCTACAGAATTTTTTAAATACGTGCCAATTAAAATGGTGTCAATTACCGGAGGAGAATGAAGGGCAGAATAAGTATTCGAATTCTTACTCCATCTAGTTCTTTAATTCAATATATACTCATTTATCATTAAAAATTGCTAAAAATGTAGTAGTAAAATAAAAAATCAGTATCCAAATTTATTGGTAGGGGCCAAACGGAAAATTTCCAAATTTCCCATGAACTTAACGCTGTTTGTTCTGTGGTTATATTTTCCAAGAAGATACCAGAAGTTCTAATAATTCAGCTACCTCGGAGTTCTTCTTGATCGAGTGTTTTTCAATTTTGGATGAAAAATTAAACCGTTTTGCGCTGATTGAAAATATCTGAATGGGTTGTTTATTAAATCAAGAAAAGTCGATTGCAAGGGTTTGATTCATCATCTCATTTGAAGAAAGTGGAGAGAGATACATAAAGCTGCTGTCTTGAAATTTGTTCGACGCATATGGAGAAAAGCTTCTCGATTTCAGCTTGATACTTTCTGGCTAATTGAAAGAAAATAGAATTAGGGTTTCGCTTGAATCTGATTGAAGATCTTGCATAATTGGGAAAGATTGAATTTTGGGGGCCATGGCAGTGGGATGGAGTGTGACACTCTGGATGGCAAGAATGGTGTGGTTTGCATTGTCTGGTTGGGTGGTTTCTTGCTTGACTGTTGCCGATGAATTGGCCGGCTCTCTGCGCTCTGGAGACATCGGCCCGTTCCATGTCGGTTAATTCGCAGGCTATTGTTCAGAAACAGAGTTTATCGTTTGCAAGGATCTGGTTTCCCTAAATAGAGTTTAATAGAGTGCTTTTTTGTCATAGTTTATGTTGATTGTGCGAGTAGCAAATTTGTGGTACTTTGTTTTGAGTATACGTTAATCAGATGTTGGAATGTGATGTTTGATTAAGGATTGTTAATTGTTAATGCCTTAATGGTTAAATTGAACTACATTTTCACTTATCTTGTTCATTGCAAAAGACAAAATTGTTGATGATTTTACTAATTCAGTCCTGGAACTAATATGCAAAACTATTGTGC